>NC_136422.1:75750000-75835000 GCF_052625555.1 Lactuca saligna
CCAGGGGCCCAAGATATTGCTTTTACCCGCTTAGGATAAAAGAAACAAATAAACTTCAACTTATATGCATTTACTATTTACTGATCAAATCATACACAATAATGTGTTTTATAACATCAAGTTACTGATTCGTTTACGCATCATCAATGCATAACCAACTCGCAAATAATAAACCATATATCTAGGTTTAAATACCGTATGATATTATCATCTCACAATCACTCGTGATTAATTCTATGAAGTGATTCAAGTGAGTGTGGGTTTAATCCAATACTCAAATTCTTATTTCAAGAGCACTCATGAATGTTGCAGCAAACTTTTGCCGTGTCTAATACACTTTAGACAGTCTATAAACCAATTCATGACAATCTTCTTTCATATCTAGTTCCAACATATGATCGACTATCAACGGTTTAAATAATCTTATTATTTAGGAAGTCAAAACTTGTAAAGTGAAACAATAGTAAATAATTAACACAAGACAATAACATTACTTATAAATAAAACACATTTATTTAATCATCAAATGTTAATTTCAATTTGCTATTACAAGTTTCTAAAATCTATCTAATCAAAAACTAATATCGTCCTTCAGCCCAATGCTCATAGCATGCTGCAAGTGCTTAAACCTACTCAGTCCCTTCGTGAGGGGATTTACTGGGTTCTCTTCTGATGATTCCCTCTTAACTACGAGGAGTCCCTCTTCTACCCGATGTCTAATAAAGTGATATTTCCTATCAATATGTCTGGATCTGCCGTGATCCCTTGGTTCCTTGGTTAAGGCAACCACATCTTCATTATCAAAGAAAATATCTATAGGCTCCATTATGTTTGGCACAAATCTAAGGTCTCTGATGAATTTCTTTAACCATATTGCCTCCTTTTGCGTTTCGCTCGCTGCTATGTACTCTGATTCGCACGTTGAATCAGCTACGGTCTCCTACTTGGAACTCTTCCAAGTCACTGCTCCTCCATTCATGGTAAAGACCCAGCCCGACTGAGAGCGGAAGATGTCTCTGTCGGTCTAAAAACTGACTTCACTATACCATGGCACCCTTAAGTCATCACTCCCACCGAGGATAAGAAAACATTCATTGGTCCTCCGAAGGTACTTAAGAATATTCTTGACTGCGATCCAATGTGCTTTACCAGGGTTCCCTTGATATCTCCTGACCATGCTCAAAGTGAAGGCCACATCAGGGGGAGTACAAGTCATAGCATACATGATCGAGTCAACTACGAAAGTATAAGGTACTTGGCTCATTTCTGCTATCTAGACTTTAGTACTCGGACTTTCAGTCTTACTCAACTTGGTATTGATTTGGATTGGTAACTCCCCTTTCTTTGAATTTTCCATACTAAAATGTTTTAGCACCTTATCCAAGTAAGTACTTTAACTAAGTCATATTGGTTTTCTACTCCTATTTCTCACTATCCTTATCCCAAGAATATAAGTAGCCTGTCCGAGGTCCTTTATAGAGAAGCACTTCCCAAGCTAGGACTTAGCCTCTTGCTAGGTTGGGATGTCATCTCCTATGAGTAGTATGTCATCGATATACAAAACGAGGAAGCTAACTACACACACACACAATATCTTTAACATATACGCAAGAATCATCCTCACTTTGCAAGAAACCAAAGTCGTTGACCTTCTCATCAAAACAAATATTCCATCTGCGAGACGCTTGTTTCAATCTATAAATGGATTTCTAAAGCTTAGCCACTCTATTAGGGTGTTTCGCTTCGACAAAATCCTATAGCTTATTCATGTAAACATCCTCAGCCAACCTCTCATTAATGAAAGCGGTTTTGACATCCATCTGCCATATTTCATAATGATGAAACGCAACTATGGCTAGCATAACCCTTATAGACTTTATCTTCGCAACTGATGAGAAGGTGTCATCAAAGTCAACTACGGGTGTTTGAGTAAAGCCCTTCGTAACCAATTGCGACTTATAAGTGTGTACCTTCCCATCCATTTTGGTCTTCTTCTTGAAGATCCATTTGCACTCGACCATCTTATGACCTGGAACATTGTCAATGAAATTCCAAACTTGGTCATCATACATGTACTAAATCTCCCTGTCCATAGGTTCTTTCTAGTTTGTAGACTCTGGGCCTGCCATGGCTTCCTTGTAGCTGTTAGGTTCATCCAAATTTACTAGTTTACTATCACTAATAAAAGTATCGCCCTCACTAGTTATATGAAAACCATACAACACGGGTGGAATACTAACTCTACTTGAACGTCTAAGAGGTAAGCACTCGTCAATCGGTTCAATAGGAGTTTTCTCCTCTGGTTGAGCGCTAATGTTATATGTTCCTTGATCGCTTGATTCTTGAAGCTCTTCAAGATCAATTTGCCTCCTACTGTCCTCTTTGCTTATGAGTTCTCGCTCTCAGAAAACCCCTCTCCTCGAAACGAAGACAACATTGTCACTCGGTCTATAGAAGAGATAGCCAAAGGACTTGTGGGGATAGCAGATGAAAATACACCGATCACTACGAGATCCGAGCTTGTTGTGAGTCTCTTGTATTACGAAAGACTCACAACCCCAAACCTTGATATGTGCCAACGAGGGAGCTTTTTCTATCCACATCTCATGAGGTGTTTTGGCAACCTTCTTTGTAGAGAGTAGGTTAAGGATATGGGCAACAGTCTCTAAGAAATACCCCCAAAATGAGATAGGTAACGAAGCACAATTTATCATGGAATGAACCATGTCCAACAAGGTTCGATTGTGCCTCTCAGCCACACCATTCAACTATGGTGTTCTAGGTGGCATCAATTGCGAAACAATTCCACATTCTTTGAAGTAGTCATGGAATTCAAGACTAAGGTACTCACCACCTCGATCGGATCGAGGTATCTTGATTTTCCTGCCTAAATGATTCTCCACTTCTTGGTTAAACTCCTTGAGCATTTCAAAGGTTTATTACTTGTGCTTTATTAACTAGATATACCCTTATCTGCTATAATCATCGATGAAAGTCACATAGAAGCAGTTCGAATCCCTTGTAGTGGATCTAAAGGGCCCACACACATCAGTGTGTATGAGATCCAATAAACCCTCACCCTTTTACAAGTGCAAGTGAAGGGTGACTTAGTCATCTTTCCAAGCAAATAAGACTCACACACATCATCGTACCTAAGGTCGAATGACTCCAACACTCCATCATTTTGGAGTTAGGCTATGTGCTTCTTGTTGACATGTCCAATAGGACAATGCCACAAGCATGCTTTATCCAAACTATTTGAAGAATCGATATACAACACATCATTTCCTAAGTTGTCTATAACCATCACAGTTTCATATATATCATTACAAGGCGATGCTTCAAAATAGAACGTACCATTAATGAAATCATTAATAGAACCTTTTTCATTATCAAACGAAAATTTAAAACCTTATTTATATAAACCATGAAAAGAAACAATGTTTCATGTCATTTCTGACGAGTAAAAACAATTATTCAAATATAAACCTAACCCACTACTAAGCACTAAAGAGTAAACTCCAATCTTGGTGACATGCGACACTTTCCTATTCCCCATGATCAAGTTTATCTTCCCATGCTCCACATCCCTACTTCTTCTTAGGCTCTGCAAATCATAACAAATGTGAAAACCACACCCTGTATCAAGGACCCAAGACATAGCATGTGATGAGTTGGTACAATGAATAGTATAAATACCTGCGAAGGACGACTTTATTTTCCCATCCTTGATATCTTGCAAGTACTTCGGGAAACTTCATTTCCAATGCCCTTTGTTGTGACAGTAGAAACAACCAACATCCTTCGAGTTCGAGGAGGGTGCATCGGGACCAACCTTGGTTCCACTTAAAGAGGGACCATCATGGGATTTTCCCTTATGGTGGCTCTTAGAAGGAGCCTTCCTCTTTTTACCCTTTCCTTGCCCAATAGCCAAGACGGGGGAGGTAGCAGCAGGATTTGATGAAACAGATTTATCTTTCATACTACTCTCTGTAGTCCTTAGCAGGCCTTGAAGCTTGCTTAGAGTGACCTCCTCCTTGTTCGTATGGTAGGTCATGCGGAACTGGTTGTAACAAGGAGGTAAGGAGTGAAGTATGATATCTATAGCTAGGTCCTCATCAAATGCATCTCGTCGATGGACTCTCATCCTTCATTTTGGTAGTAATCATCAAAGCGATGATCTCATACTTTCCCTGTCTTGCTCTTTGAATGCATCTCATCGAGATAGTAGTCCTCGTAGGACTTTTGGAGTTCGACAGTCATTGTCGCGAGCCTGATGCAATGAACTTTCTTAACATCTCGCTCATGAGCTTCGAACGCAACAATCTCTTTGGGAGTAGCAGTGTTGGTATCAACCTCTTTTAGCTCCTTTTCGAGAACATACTCCTTGTCCTCGTAACGGGTGAACATGCGGATATTACGGATCCAATCATTGAAATTGATTCCGTCAAAAATCACCCTCCCACATAAATTCATAAGTGAGAATGAGCTAGTAGGCGTTGAGCTAGAAGTGTTGTTCTTTGAACTAGACATCTGAAATAGAAATGAGATAAAGTTTGATTAGATAAGAATCCCCAATTAAACACCCAAATGAGAAATTAGTGCTAGGATCCAACAACATTATTTACAATTTAGAAGAGGGATTTCGTAATCTAAACATCAAATAATTTGAAGGTAAGTGAATGATGACTCACTAATTTCCACCATGAAAAACGAAAAAAGAAAATTAAGTTTTGGATGTATTGAAACTGCTAGATCTTTTGAGATTCATTGAACCTTTCAATGACATGTTTAAATCTCGATATGCCCTTCAAGTTTGCGACTAGGATACCGAGGAAAACAAACAAGGTGTGAATAACCATGCAAATATACTTGCTACCCTCGATGTCATTTACCACCTAATCAATGTGTCGGTTAACCACACACGCTCCATTGATCAATGATAAACATTGAGTCACCCTTTGCCACCATTTCTAGTCTATATTAGTGTGTTGGTTATCTACACACGCTCCACTAATGACTTGGCAAGGGTACAAAGTGTAATTTCATGGAATAGAATCATTTAAATTTTTTCCTAAAGTAACGAAGATTCAGAATTTTTTTAAAAAACATTTAGTCACCTTATATAATCATTATACTTTTAATGAGGAATTAGTAGTCTATGCTACCTGTTCGGCTAATGACCCTCCGCCAATGAAGGAAGCGGTGGATAAGAGTGGACACCGATTAAACTGAGATTTTATAGGCAGCAACCTTATACACCCATTATAGATCGGTTTCGTGAATGAGGCCTACTAACGGTAAGACTAGCCATGTTCTTATACATATATAATAATTAATCTTTTAATATTATTATAGTATACTAATTCAATTTTAACTTTTAAAACTCTAGGGGTTTTAGAATTTAAATGTTTCAAAATTAAACTTTTAATAAAATTTAAATTCCAACACTTGAGGGAAAGTTTTGAAACTTTTCAAAACATTAGATAAAATTTGAAAAGTAACTAACAATCATATAATTAATATTTATCACAAAAATTTGACCTAATTTAATTACAAGATAATTCAAATAAAAATACAAAAAATTAAATTTATCTTATAAAACAAGTAATTATCTTATTTATGGCAATTATATTCTATTTGGATTTGGATAATCAAACCAATATAATAAAATCAGATTTTATCAATAAAAAATGTTTTTGGTAACTATCCCAATCCAAAAAGAGTCAAAATTTTGAAAAAATAGCCACCAGATAAGCCGACTCACCGAGTCATAGACTTGGACTCGCCGAGTAGCCCTCACTCGCTGAGTTCATCTGGTGACTCGATGAGTCAAGCAGTCAGAGGCTTGATTTTTCTTGTTTTGAGCTTGAACAAGTTACCAATGCATCAAATACAAAATAGAAATGATCTAGGCTCTAATACCACTGATGGTTTATGAGCAAAATAACATTACTATGGGGTTCAATCAAACCCTAATAACTTGGATCTAGTTTTTCTAATTGTACATGCATAATTGTCCAAGACTTGCAAACCCTAATCTATCATATGGAAAAACTTGAATCAACATAAATAAACAAGTATAGATGTTACCTTTGATTGTTATTTGAAGATCTTGAGCTTTTGAGAATCTTAGCACCCTAAATGTTGTGCCTCTAATGAATCACAAACACCAAAGCAACTGGAGAAGGCAAGAGAGAGAGAGAGTGAGAGAAGGCTAAAATAGACTCTAGAACTCTTAGGGTTAAGGGTCTAGCCGAATTCTCATGCCCTAGGGTCCTTTATGTAGGTAAAGAATTAAGGTTTTAGTCCAAGATCTCATCCAGTTGCTTATGCTCTAAGAAACCCATGGGAATTTTTCCAGAATCCCTCCCTGGACGAAATCTTATGGGTTATTCATAAGGATTTCGTATACTCCCCATACTTAGTGTTTTCTTTGCATATAATGCAATTATCCAAAAATTACAATATCAATGCCTTAGCTTTCATTAATATCTTTTGATCACAAAATTAATTCATAATTAATTCTTGACCAATATTCATTAAACCAATATGATTTCTCCTTTAATATATTATTCATATAATATAATAATAAACCATAATCACATCTTTCTCTATTATTCATCCAGTCAAGTTGCTTTGGTGAAGTCAACCCAAAAGGATCATGCTATAACCGGGTCATGTACATACTAAATATAATTATGGACTTAAATACTAATCCAACAAATCCTTTCAAGGTGAGTTCATACCCCCACATTTTCAAGCTTTTTCATGTTTTTAGGGGGGGGGGGGGGTGGAGATACAACTAAAACTTTGTTGATCATACAAATATTTACATGTTTTTCATCTTTATATTCAAAACCATATATTATTTGCATAATCTATGTTATAAAATCATAAGAAATTTATGACTTGTGAAACTACATGAATTTTGGAGCTTTTACCAAAATATAACTTTTATAACAAAGAGAATACATTCTAGTTAGTTACTATATTGTGGGTTACAACCCAAAACACAATGTTTTAAAACGTACATTTTGAAAGTAGACAAGATACTTACTACATATTTATATAAATGGTTATATAAACGTTCTTAACAAACAAACGTGTTAAACTATAATAGGTATAGTTTATGAGGCATACATACAGTTCATTCATTACATAAAGGTTTTTCATTATTCTACACATTACCGTTAATATAGCTTTGTGATACACACTTCAAGTACTTACTCAAGTACCAACAAAAGACCTGACATTATAACCAGAGTCTCTTGGAAGGAGAGCATGACACTTTTGTATAGATCTATACGGGACTGACAACCCCGCACCTAAACTGTTAGCTACAATTAGGTTGGTAGGCCTGGGGTGACAAATGTCGTAACTTTGCCGATGCCTGAAGAACGTCGTAATCAGGAAATCCTAGGTCATCAGGCATGGTTATAATAAATCATAATTTGGTATTGACAATATGATTAGTGTATGAATACATAAATAACTTCAGTTAGTTTTATTGAATATTAAAACTACATTACAGTATTTTATAACACAGATGGCGAATCCAGACACATCCACTAAAAAGGATTACATACAAATGCATCACATTGTACTATTTTCTAGTACTGTGCAAATTACATTTTTGATAGTACCATCATCGTTCTCTCTATAATTCCTTCGTTTATGTGTTATGGTTATTTGAAATGAAGAATCGATAGGAAGTCGAATGTATGATTCCGCCCTACTTCCTGTTCCTTGTTTGGTTCCGGGCTTAGGTCAGAATCATTCAATCGACTGTCCGTTCGATCTTAATATTTTATAACTTGTATACACTGATTGATCATAGAAGGCACCAGTAAGAATTATGTTACGTACATGAGTTTCATACTTCGCTTCACAACTTTTAAGCATAAGAAAAATTGTACATTTTTGGTCTTAAGGCCTAAGACTACACTACATTAAAAAAGAAAATATTGGATATTCTAGAAACATGCATTATTATTTTACAAGGAAAAGATACAACATAAATACATAAACTACAACTAATTTAAGAAATTATTAGATTTTCTACAAATATACAAATCATTTTACATGAAAACGTTACAAATCCTTCTCATACAAAAACGCTTATGAACTCACCAACTTAGTTGTTAACACTTTTCAAAATCACTTGTATTCTCAAGAAACCAGTAAACATGTATTCAACTCTTCCTGAGGACTGACGTCTTCATTTCATGATTTTCTACTTTTCAGTATTTGTATATAACTTTTGAACAAAGTGTTGTAAACAATGTAAACTTGAATCCTCAGTGTATGAATGTTTGTGTTGCTATGTTTCAATTATATTCAATTTTTTTTGATACTGTACATGAAGTCACTCCATTCACCCCTAGAAATTTACGTCGTTCTGGTTTGGGGGTGTGACATAATATTGTTGAATAAAAGGTGTTTTATTTATAAGTAAAGTGTTGCTATCTCTTATCAATCGTTTACTATATTTCTTTTGCATGTTTTGACTTCCAGAATAATTTTGTTTGGTATAACATATTATTCAAACCTCCACAGTCGGGCATATGTCGGAAGTAGGTATGAATCAAGACTGTCATGATTGGTTGCAGAGGTCTAATGTGTTGGACAAGGCTACAACATTCATGAGTGCTCATAAGTTCTGAGTATTGGACTCAACTCACGCTCACTGGAATCACTTCATGGAATTCTATCTTGAGTGATCGTGAGACGGTAATATCATATAAGTCTTCAAACCTAGAGATATGATTTGTTACTTACAAGTTGGTTATGCATTGATTGTACGAAAATGCATTGGTAACTCGATGTTATAAAACGAGCTTTTGTGTATAATTTCAATGAGTGGAACAAACATATGAGTCGAAGTTTATCTGTTTCTTCTTGGATTAGAAGCTGATATCTGGGCCCCTCGATGATTTTGTTTTGACCGATGTACCGGGCCCGGTCAGAACTAAGTTAATGTGTTCAATTAAGTTCTTTGTCAAAAAAATCCGAAATCGGGAAACAAAATGTTGAACAATAAGTAAGACATTGTTCCATGTATTTGTCCGGCTGATATCTAGAACAGAGGATTATATGATCACTAATCTTAAATGGCGTACCATCATCTTCTCAGTTCTGAGAAACCTTGAAAAGAGCTACGATTGCCGATCAGTTCCTGAAGTCATACTTGCAGTAATAGTTATTAGACTTATCCAAGTGGGAGACTATTGGATAAGGTGTGTAAATCCATAACTATTTCTGGTATGTACATGACCCGACCTGGCATGGTCCATTTGGGTTGCATGGCACCATGCAATTGGATAGACTAAATGAGAGAAATAATACTTGGAGATTATTAATATATTATAAGTTCTAATATATTAATAAGATGATTTGATTAGTTTGATCAAGAATTAATTAAGTGATCAAAAGATAACTAATTAAATATACGAGTTGATTATGTAAATCATCCATATCTTGTATAGTGGGCTAAGAGGCTCCATGGATTATCAAGTTGGGTTCCACCCATAGGATTCTCCATGGATGCTCCATGGGAGTTACAAACCCATGGGTCATGGAAATGAAGAGTCATGACACATTTGGGTTTACATGGTGTAACCCTAGATGTGTCAACACTATATAAGAATCCTATTCTCCACCAAAATTGGCTACACATATGAAACACAGATGAAACAAGAGGGCTAGGCCGATTTCAAGAAGTGTGTATTCTCTCAAAAGTCTTTCCAAGAGCATTTGGTGTTGTGTGAAGCATTTGAGGCATCACACTTGCGGTGCTAGGCTCACAAGGTTTCAAGGAACATAAGCAACAACAAGGTAAGTTATTCTATCTATCATTCAAGTTAAAAATTGTTCCCCATGTATGCTAGATAGGAATATAGCCTTGGAATTCAACTTTGCATGATAATTAGACAAACATAGATCCAAGGTTATTAGGGTTGCATGTACACTTAGGAAGTGTTAGAATGCTCAAAACCCATCAAATATGTCGTTAGTGGAGCGCGTGTGGTTAACCGGAACACTAATAGGGGCTTTAAAGAGAAATAATGGGCATCTTGAAAATTATCATTGCTATTGGAGCGCATATGGCTAACAAAGACATTAATTGGAGATGATAAATGACATTAAGGGTGCCAAGCGTGTTTGCATGGTTATTCACATCTTATTTGTGATCCTTATAATACCTATCACAAATAGAAGATTATAATCTGAGATTAAACATGTCATAGATAAGATTTAATGAATCTCAAATTATCTAGGAGCTTCATAGGTTGAAATTGGTGAATTTTTCTCACACCCCTTCATAAATTTGCAATAATATTATGAGTGAAATTTTATATTTGATCCTGGCCCTAATAATTAATTATTGGTTAAAATATTAATGAAATATGTCAACTTACTAAAACTACTTTATTCATAAAGATTTTAGGATTCTACAACGTTGATTTTGCTTCACATCTCCTTCCTACTTTATCACCACACATTCCCGATGGGCAACCATCACTTCTATCCATCCTTATGATACTGGAAAGACATGATGTCACACCCTGAAACTCAAGGCGGAAACGTTTCTGGGGTGGACTCCACGTTGAGTATCAAATCCAATGCACATAGTAAGAAAAGTAAACAACCATTACATTACATATGAAAATTTACATTTGTTCAAAAGTAAAGTTGTACGAGCATTATACATATGTATATATGAACAAAAGTTAAGACGTGTCTTCTACGTACTCTGTCTTTGGCAAAAGGATCATTGGGTTCCTGTCTAATGCGGACCTGATAATACAAGCATTTTAAAAATCAGCATAAAGCTGGTGAGTTCATAAGCGGTTTTGTTTTCTGAAAATGTACAAGTTTCCTTTCAGCTTCTGAAAAAGTTACAAACCCAAGAAAATCCCATATTTTCTTATATGTAAAGTTAATTATTTGGTTTGTTACACGATTCTGGTTATGTATAATTGTTATCCCAGGAAAATCCCATATTTTCCTAAAAGTTGATTACCGATCCAAAATGTAGTGTAAAAGATGTATACTGAAAACCTGGTTATCCTTGTAGAATGTATGTCAGTTTACCAATCCGAAATGTAATGTAAAAGATGTATACTGAAATGTATTAGTTTAAACACGTATATAAAACTAATAATTACAAAGTAAACTAGTTAATGAATCCATTATTACTAAATAGTAAATCTTTGTTATCCAAATTGCGAGTTCCATAACCATATGATAGACTAGATATGGCAATAAGTAGTCCATTACACTTTATGACTTTCGTCACCCTTGAACCTTTTAGTTCGGCTATAGCTAGCAGCCAGGTGCGGGGTAGTCATCCCCATATAGATCTATACACTCAAGTCACGCTCCCTATCTAAGAGATTCTAGTTATAGTGGCAGTCCTCCACTCGTGTATCTCTGTGGAGTGTTCTCCGATGACGTGTCTCCAATTTATAGGAATAAAAAATTTACTAGTAATAATACAAAAAGATCAAATGACGATCCTCCACTCGTATATCTCTGTGGAGTGTTACCGAGGACAAAACAATGTGCTAAGTTCATGTTTAAAGTTCAAATGTTATGCTTTTAAGTATTATAATGTGGAAAACCATTTGTGAAAATATAAAGTAGAACATTTTATAACGTTTTTTCACAAATAATATGATAGTGTGTTATGCAAGTTCAAACGGTTATCTGTTATGATTGTCAATGTTAAAAGCATATGTAATATGAAACACAACACATATAAAACAAGTTTTGAGTACAAGTAGTCCTTGTACTTTGCTTGTATTCCCCCCTGAAAACAGTGAAAAACATTGAAAAAGGGTAGGGGTATGAACTTACCAGACGAGAAAACGTGATGGTTTGGATGCTAAGTGTTAGTTCGGGGCTTGATAACATGCGAGGTTCCTATGTAATATGAAATGATATACAAATGTATCTAATTAGACTTTAAATCACTAATTAGATATGATTATACACTCCAATACGAGAAAACACTTCAAATCAAGTGTTTGGAGTGACCCGGGTGACATCTACGGATGTATAGGGTTTTGGATAATGTGTTTAATCTTCAAGAGTAAACTCCCTATGGAGTTTTAGGCCCCAAGACCAACTCCACACGAGTTCATGTCCGTGAACTCATGGATGAGGGGTTTTATGATGCTAAATGGTCAAATATCACTTGGGAAAGGTTGCTATGATTTAATCTAAGGCATAGGAATCAGTTAAACCACCAAAGGGACCATCAAAGGGAGTTTATGGCCCTAAACTAAGAGTTTACGACCGTAATCTCCTATACCTTTCTTATATTAATGATTTGGTGGCCTTAGATCAATCACATGTGATTCAAACCAATTTTACAAGCCTTTGAATGAATTTGGGGCATCATTTGACTTGTGTATGTGAGTTTACGGCCCATGAACCCATTATAGGAGGGTTTACGGCCCTAAACTACCAAAGGGCAGGTTTTCATCATGTTTAAGGTCGCTAAGTCGATTGTGGTTGATTCTAGAATTTAATCCAAGGCTATTGGTGTGTTTAAGTGGCATTTAAACACTCAAATTTGAGTTTACTCCCCATGAAGATGAGTTTACAGCCCAAGCATGTTCTTGGGCAGTAAACTCATGTTTACTGCTCAAAAGTTGGATTCAAGGCGTTCTAAGTCCGTTCCATTAAGCCATTAAGCCATATCTAAGCTTCAAAGGTGATTTGGGAGGGTTTTTGGGCTCTAAAACCCAACTTTTATGTGTTCACGGACCAAGAGCATTCCAGGGCCATAAACACATGTTTATCGTTCTAAATCATAGATTGAACACGGATTTGGAAGCTAGAAAGGTTGTACAACAAGTTATGGAGGTTACCTTGATGAAATGGAGCTTAAATTTAATGATTTTGGACCTTAGGTTTGGATTGAGGAGAGAGGTTAGAGAGAGAGAAAAAAAGCTTCAAATGGAAGCTTAATCCACTTTAAATATGTTCCAAGCTCAGAACACGGTGGAATTCTACCCGATACCGACGTTAGACATGGCTTTTGGTCGCACCCGATTAAGTTGCCGTAACCCGTTATGGTCGAATCTAAAATTTTTCCGATTACTAATATGGAGTGTTAATATGAGTTCTAAACATGTTTAGACACCCATTAAGTCATAATAGAAATCTCAAATTTATGACTTAATTTAATGATGTAAACGGAAACGAAATTGAAAACGACGAATGTATTAACGGAAAGGGTTACAAATGATGGAACGAACTTCGGGTTGTCACACATGATATCACTAAAGTTTTAAGAAATGGAAAGTGCAAAGAAGGAACTTCATTATGTGATTATTTCAACAAAGTGAAGACATATATTGACGTGCTAGTCAATACAGATGGAGTGTTTCTAGAGGAACTTGCAATAAATATGATTCTAATTTCACTTCCAGAATGTTTCAAGAGCTTTGTGGCATACTTCCACCTAAATAGTCATGGAATCACACTCATGGGACTTTCCATAATGTTGAGGGCTGAATAAACTAGAATTATCGAAACGGAAACCATGGCTCGTTCCAAAGCCATTGATGAAGATGAATTTGAGCAAAAGGTATTTTCTCTCCTTCATAAGAATGAAGGAATAGTGAATGCCATATTAAAAAAGAAAATCAAGAGAAAAATGGACCATGAGGTTGCTCTAAACTATGATTCAATTGAGGCTTATTGTCCTTGTGGTAAATTAAAAGACCACAATAAAAGAAGTTGCCATGAATACTTGAACCATGATGAGGATGAATCAATTCAAGCAACTGAATCCAGTTCAGGTAGTTACCTAAACGTTCCATACTACTAATGCATTAGTTCTTGATGCTAGATGTGTTTTTCACATATTTGTGGTATTGCAGGAACTGAAGAATAAAGCCTTGCGCTTAAAAGAGATCCATCCACTTATGGAATTGAAGAATGTTTTTCTGTTGCATTAGCTGCAGAGATCAAGTTGAAAATTGAAGTAGAGTTATGCACAGTTTAGTTTATTTTACGCAAATGTTTTCTATTCGAAAAATTATATCTTTTCATGCATTATTTTTGTCACAACAAGCAAATTAGGGTTGAGATTGTAATTCCTGTACGAAACATTTCCTCCATGTAGCCTTGCAACACCTAATTCACTGAAATTCAAACTACAATGTTATTTAAATTCATACGTGCATACATTGTGAATCAAGCTTCAAACAAGCCCAAAAACTCAATCCAATAGTTAAGTCCAATCAATTTTGGGCCTTAGCCAAAGAATTCTCGGCGCAACACCCTATTGGACCAAAAACTCATTCTTTGGGCCTTATTGGGTCGATAACTCCTTCATTGGACCTTATTGGGCCGAAAACCCTTCCTTAGGCCTTATTGGGATGAAAACTCCTACCTTTGGGCTTTAATGGACCAAAAACTCCTTTTTGGGCCTCCCATTGGGCTGAAAACCTTTCTAGTGGAGCAAATGAAACCCGGAAACCATTTGAAAAGCCTTTAAGGCCGAAAATCCTATAGGGTTTCGGCTAGGACTTATTTAAAAAAAAGGAGAAAAAGAAAGGGGAAAAACCCTTGCCACATCACTTTTGTTCATCATACAACAATGCTATTAACTCTCATGTTCCCATGCAACCTTCACATTAAAACACTTTCATTTTCTCATTTCTCTCCTAAAAATTCGAAGTATCGTGCCATCCTCATGGTTTTCTTCAAGCAACTCACAAGAACTTGGTAAGTTTCTTGTAAACTTAAGTGATTTCTATACATATCCAGGTCAAAGAACTCCATATTTACACTTATTTTCGTGTGCATAATTCTTAGAACTTCCATTTTTCGAGAATGTCTCCAAGACCAAGATTGGCTCAAAACCTCCTTCCTTCTTCCTCCTACCACATGGAATCAACCATGGTGAGCTTCATACCACACTATTTGTGTGTTCTTCATACTTTGGGTGGGGGGGGGGGGGTGAGGGGAATACTCATCAAATCTCATTTAACCATTGGATAAATGCATGTATCGATGTGTAATGTGTTTAACCTTTGGTAAATTGCATGCATCTTATATATTGTGATTGAAATGTTTATTACTTCATGTTAACCCACATTAAACTCGAAAATTACAAGGCCCATGTTGTTAGATTTAGTTTATGCTTTTGATAATTTCATGTACCATAAACATGGGTTGAAGATGAAACAAGTTCTCAACTAAAAAAAATTCTTAATATACGTTAAAAATCATAAAGTATATGTTAAAAACATCCTTGTAGTATAAATGTTTTGTGGCTATGTTTGTTCACCCAAAATGGCGAAAATATGGGTTTTATACTCAAATATGTTAAGTTTTGGACATAATCACTTTCTACTCTTATACTTTTCATAAATACGGAAGATAATAGAGCTCAAAGTTGTTATATGTGTTTTGTAAAAATTGTGACTTATTAGAGGTAAAACAAAATAAAGTATTTTTTGTTACAAAACTCTCACAACAATTTTAGTGTGTTAAACAATGTACAAAATTTAATATTTTGCTAATATTAATTTTATTATTTAAATATTTTTAACTATGTCGACACTATTTTTGTATGGCTTAAAAACTTGAGAAATTATGCTTTGTGACATGTTAATTAAGGATTGTTTGCAAAAAGTGTTATAAATAATCTAACAGAAATGATATACAAAGCAGAAGTTATGACAGAAAAATGAGTGTGTCATAAACTGTGTGTCATATAAACTTTAAAGGCATGGATAAAGAATATTCGTGTCATAAAATCTGTATAGCGCGTCATAAGCTGAATAATATGAAATCTGCCAATTCGTGTGTCATAAAATAGTTGTCACATGTTTGCAAAGGAAATGCTATTTCCTTAATCGATAAAGGGACTCAAAATTTGCGTAAATCCGTTAATGCTCTAATGAGACACTTTCCTTCACTGTACCTACCTAGCGTATACCGTAAGTCCTGTAGTTATAACCAGAGCCTCCCAGAGGGAGAGCAAGGTAATTGTGTATTGATCTATACGGGGTTGACACCCCCACACCTGAGTTGTTCGCTACAGCTAGACAGGGCCAATTTAGGGTGACAAATATGTTACCTAAACCGATGCCTGAAGAACGTCATGATAGGCATATCAGTCACATCAAGCATGGTTGTAACGAGTCACATAGGGATGAACAACATTATTTTAGATTTACGGAAAATATACACTTCACTAGTTTGATTAAATACAAAACTACGCTTCATTTTCCAGTACATTATTATCACTACTCCAGTTTAGGGTTTTAAGACTGCAATTTTTCATACAACAGAAAATATTGAATTTTCTGGGAATGCACTTTTTTACAATTACAAACAACATAAAACAAATGAAATGCATGCAATTATTCATAGTTTTAGAACGAGACTCACAAACCATTTTTCACAGAAAATATTTTATTTTCTGGAGTCTTACAAATTTTTACAAACGAAGATGTTACAAACCTTTTGTTACCAAAATGCTTTTGAACTCACCAACATTTTATGTTGATGCTTTTCAAAATGACTTGTATTCTCAGGGACTCAGTGAGCAGGTATTTGGGCCATGGATCTTGGATAATGTTGGATTTTGTGTAAATTCATACATTATATCATTTTTGTGTAAATTCATGAATGTATACAACATGTAAACAATGTATGTGTGTTATAATGTATGATTTTTGGTTTCTACGTTTCATTCTCAATTGTTGTGGTACTCTACAATGACGTCATCCACCCTCCGACGTTTCCGCTGTCCTAGTTTGGGGGTGTGATAATTTAGACAAGGATTTTGATATTCTTTGAATGATATGAATCGCTCGATTTTAGCTTATAATAATGGGTTTTTTTTTTTTTTTTTTTTTTTTTTTTTTTTTTTTGTATTTGAAGCTTTTACCTCGTAATGGTGTGTATGAAATAGTGATTTATTTTGATAGCTTAAGCAATGGTGTAGAAAATGCATGCTTGTCGCATTGTCACGTTGGATACATTGACAAGAAGCGTATCACCTAACTTTAAAAGGATAGATTGTTGGAATCATTTGACTTAAGGTTAGATGATGAATATGAGTCTTGGTTTTTTGGGTAAGATGACAAAATCACCTTTCATTGTATGTTGTGAAAAATGGTGAAGGCTTGTTAGATCTCATACACAAAAATGTGTGTGGAGCCTTTAGATTTTTTACAAGGGATGCAAATCGATACTACATGACATTTACTGATGATTACAAAAGATATGGATATATCAACGTAAACAACATAAATAAAAAACACATTTGAAAAGTTCAAGGAGTTTAAACACGAGGTGGAGAATCAATTGGATTGGAAGATAGCAACGTTTGGATATGATAGAGGTGGGGAGTATCTTAGTATCGAGTTCCATGGCTATCTCAAGGAATGTGGAATAGTTTCACATATGAATCCTCCTAGGACACCACAACTTAATGGTGTTGCTGAATGGAGAAATCGAACTTTGTTAGACATGGTTCATTCCATGATGATGTTGGATTTGGTGTCTAAGCCCATAATTATAATCGGGATGTACTTGACCCGATTCTAGCATCATCCTTTTGAGTTGCCTTCCCTAGTGCAATTTGATAGGATGAACTTTTGAGGATAAGTTTATTTGTGATTTATTAACATATTACAAGTATAATATATTAATATGAAATCATATATTTAATAAGTATTGATCAAGAATTAATATGGAATTAATTTAGTGATCAAAAGACTCTAATTAAATATATGGGGATTGATTGTGTAAATCAATGATTCTTAGAATGTGGGCTAATGATCCATGGTTATTTAGGATGTACTAAACCAATTAGATTATCCATGGACAGTCCATGGAGGTTAACCCATGGAGCCTAAGTAATATGAAAAGTCATTAGGGTTTACAAGGTGTAACACTAGCATTTTCTATACTATAAATAAACCCCCCTAGAGCCAAAATCGGTCGCCACAACATTCTTGGAGAGTGTGTATTCATTTTGTGCTAAGTAACTTATTCTATCTAGCCTCCTCTTGCATATTGGTGTTTGTGAACCATTAGAGGCATTACACTTGAGGTGCTCAAGCTTTCAAAGGTCAAGAGCTATAAGTCCTTCTAAGAGGTACATCATCTAACAAGTTGTGTTGTTCATTTGACAATTTATGTGCTTGTTAGGGTATATGCTTTGGAAAGTTGAAAATATGCATGTATAATGAGAGAAAACATAGATCCAAAGCATTTAGGGTTGCATGTGCACCATAGGAGTATTATAGTGCTCAAAACCCAACACTGTTATCAGAGCTTAGGGTTGTTTTTTGTTATACTTGATGCTTATTAATTTTCAATGTTGAAAAAATCAATTTTCTGGCATCTAACTGGTGAACTCGCTGAGTCCACTGGCTGACTCTACGAGTCCACTCAGTAACAAAGCAACTCGATGAATCAGTTGATGCACTCGACGAGTTGCAGGATCTGGTTGCAGAAATTTATGGTTTTGGACAGAATTGGATTAGGATCATTACCACAAATTGTTTTGAATCATAAAATCTGTTTTTTTCCCAATATGGTGGTGATCATCCTCATCAAATTACAAGATAATTGTCAAAGTTTTAAGATAATTGTTGATTTATATGATAAACAAAGTTGCTTGCAAATTGTTGACTTGATCTTGTTTATGAGTTTAGCTAGATCCATCTTGAATTATATGATAATTTAAGTTGTTGAAAATTTGATCTAAATGAATTTTAATGACCTCCATAACTTGTCCTCAAGTTATGGAAAATGAAAGGTCTCATCCATTAAAATGCAATTAAACTCATAAGTTATAGAAATGAAGAGTTTTCACAAGTTTCAAAACTTTTCCTCAAGTTTTGGAATTTTTAAAGTCTCACTAATGAAACTTTAATTCCAAACCCTAGATTTTTAAAAGTTAAAATTCAACTCTTATACTTTATAATATTATAAGTTTAATGATATATATATATATATATATATATGTGTGTGTGTGTGTGTCTGTGTGTGTGTAAGTATGTATATATGTATGTATTAGACAAGTTAATCTTACCGTTAGTAGGCCTCGTTCACGAAGCCGGTCTAATAGGGGGTATAAGGTTACTGCCTATAAAATGGTGGTTTAATGGTTGTCCACTCTCACCCACCACTTCCTTGACTGGTGGAGGCGTTAGCAGAACGGGTAGGATAGGACATTAATTCTCCCTCGTTAAAAGTATAATGATAAACATAAAGTAACTAAACTTTTATTAAATTCCCAATCTTAGTTACTTTAGGAAAATGAGAAAATGGTGCTAATCCATGAAATTCCACTTTGCACCCTTGTTAAGTTGTTAATGAAGCGTGTGTGGTTAATCGTCACACTAATCTGGGACTGAAAATGTCTCACAAAGGGTAGCTTGATGTTAATCATAGATCAATGGAGTGTGAGTCGTTAACTGGAACACTGATTAGGTGATTTGTAGCATTGAGTGTACCGAGCTAGTTTACATGGTTATTCACACCTTGTTTGTGATCCTAGGCATCCTAGTTACAAACTTGAAGGGCACAATCGAGATTTAAACATTCCATTGAAAATTTCAATGAATCTCATAGTTTCTAGTAATTTCAATCCAATTAAAACTAAATAATTTATTTTGCATTTCATGGTGGAAATTGGTAAATCGTCATTTACCTACCTTCAAATATTTTACAATTGGATTACTGCATCCCTTTTCGCAATTGTAGAATATTGTGTTGGGTCCTAGCCATAGTATTTCATTTGGGTGTAATATTAAGGATTATCATCTAACCTAAACTTTCTTCTTCTTTTTTTCAGATGTCTATTCCAAACAATGCTTCCAACCCAATCCCTTTAGGCTCTTTCTCCCTCATGAACCTATGTGGGAGTGTCATTTTTGATGGCTCGAATTTCAATGATTGGATTCGAAACATCCGAATGGCTATTCGCTATGAGGACAAAGAATATGTACTAGATAAAGATCTTAAGGAGATTGATGTCACCACTGCTACTCCCGAACAAATCGATGAACATACTACTCATTAGAGGGATGCGACAAAGGTGTCGTGTCTAATGATTGCTACCATGACTGCTGAGCTACATAAGTCTTAAAAGGACTACTATCCTTTTGAAATGTATCATGATTTGATGGAAATATGCCATTAAAATGGTTGAAATGAGAGGTATGAGATCATTGCCTCCATGATCACAACCAAGATGAACGATGGAGAGTCCATCACGACCCACTTGCAGAAGATACAAAGATATGTGGACCGCTTGTTAAAATTGAATGTCGATTTTGATGAAGAGTTGGCCATATATATTATTCTACACTCTTTACCTTCTTGTTATGACTAGTTTCGTATGACCTATCATATGAACAAGGAGGAGGTCACTCTTATCAAGATTCAAGGACTTTTAAGGACTCCAGAAAGGCAATTGAGTGGCAAGTCAGTTGTATCTACTCCTACTACTACTACTTCTGCCCCTGCTCTACAATTGGACATGGGAAGGGAAAGAAGAGGAAGGATCCCTACAAGAGCTGCAAGGGAAAGTCTCTTGATGGATACTCTTCTGGTGGACCAAAGCTGGTTCTGCTAAGCCCTCTTCCAACCCGAAGGATGTAAAATGCTTCCACTATCATGAAAAAGGGAACTGGAAATGAAGCTGCCCCAAGTACTTGCAGGACATAAAGGATAGCAAGATCAAGCCCTCATTTGCATGTATTTACACTATTCAAACTAATAACTCATCACATGCTAAATCTTGGATATTGATGTTGGATTAATGTCTAAGTCCATAACTATAATTGGTAAGACTTGACCCGACCCGGCATGGTCCATTTGGGTTGCATACCATCATGCACTTGGATAGACTATTATGAGAGAAATAAGACACTTATGGTTATTAATATATTATAAGTTCTAGTATATTAATAATAAGAATAATAAGATTATTTTAATTAGTATTGATCAAGAATTAATCTAGGGTTAATTAAGTGATCAAAAGAAGACTAATTAAATATATGGGTTGATTGTGTAAATCATCCATACTTATATAGTGGGCTAATGCTCTATGGATAATCAAGTTGGGATAAAACCCATAGGATGGTCCATGGATGCTCCATGGTGTATTTGAACCCATGGATCCAAGGAAATGGAAAGCCATGACAATTAAGGATTTACCCTAATTGTAGCACTATATAAATATCTTATTCTTGACAAAAATCGGCCACTAGAATCATATTAGAAAGTGAAGAAAAGGGCTAGCCGATTTCATGAAGTGTAGAACTCTCTCAAGTTATTCTAAGTGTTTTGATGATTGTGATTCCATTTGAGGCTTCCACACTATTGGGGCTAGGCACTCAAGCTTCATGAAGACTTTCTACATCAAAGAGGTATGTATTCTATCTTGTTACACTCATTGTTTTGTATGCTAGATTAGGATAATACCTTAGATGTTCTTATTTGCATGTATAATAGAGAAAACATAGATCCAAGGTATTTAGGGTTGCATGTACACTTAGGAGTGTTAGAATGCTCAAAACCCAACAGTGGTATCAGAGCCTAGGCTTGTTTTCTTGTTATACCTGCAATAGAAGCTGAAAAAAAAACGAATTTGTTGCTGTCTGATCATTAGACTCGGCGAGTCCATCAAGGGACTCGGCGAGTCCATGCCTAAAAATTGATCAAAACGATCCAACTCGCCGAGTCGGTTCATGCACTCGACGAATTGGACCCCCAGACAGCATATTTTCGAGGTTTTTGGCTAGAAATGGACTAGGAACATTACCCTAAGTTGTTTTTGAACTTATAAACTTGGTTTTAATATGGTAATGTTCATGCTAATCCATTTTCAAAGATAATTGTCAATAGCTTCATGTTTTGTATTAGTTTAAGGTTTAGACTAATTACATGAGAAAGTTTGATTTGAATTATCTTGTTCTTATGAGTTGCTTAGATTAATGGAAAAGTTAGTTGAAATAGTTGTTTTCAATCCATTTTAATCTAAGAGTTGAGTATAAAATGTGTTTGTGTAACTTGTCCTCAAGGTAAATGAAGAGTCACATTAAAGACTCATAAAACTCATAAAAGTTGGTAATGGTTACAAAATGAAGAGTCTTGTGTCATTGAATTTGTTTTTATGACTCCATAACTTGTCCTCAAGTTATGGAAGTTCAAGAGTCACTTCATTAAAGAGTAAAAGTGTAACCTTAATTAATTCCAAAAGTTATAAAAATAAAGAAAAGTTAATTCTCTTATTAGTTTAAATTCTTCCATAAGTTATGGAACTTGAAGAGTTTTTTGGATTAAAGCTACTTTAAAAACATAAGTTATGGAATTAATTAGTTTTGAATAGTTTCAAAACTTGCCCTCAAGTTTTGGAATTTGAAAAGTTTTCTCTTATGAATACTTTAATTCCAAGTTAGCCCTTAGAATTCTAAAGAGTTAAAATTCAACACTTATACTATTTATAACATTAATGGTTAATTATAATATATATATATATATATATATATATATATATATATATATATATATATATATATATATGTATAGTTAGTAGGCCTCATTCACAAAGCCGGTCTATAAGGTGGGTATAAGGTTGTTGCCTATAAAATGGTGACTTAATGGGTGTCCACTCTCACCCACCGCTTGCTTGATCGGTGGAGGGTCGTTAGCCGAACGGGTAGGACAATGAGTTTAAATTCTCATTAAAAGTATAATGATTATTATAAAGTAAATAAATATTTTTTTTTAATTCCCAATCTTAGTTACTTTAGGAAAAATGTGAATTTGGTGCTAGCCCATGGAATTCACACTTTGTACCTTACCAAGTCGTTGGTGGAGCGTGTGTGGTTAACCGGTACACTAACTTGGACTAGTAAGGACCACGAAGGGTGACTTAATGTTTGTCATAGATCAATGGAGCGTGTGTGGTTAACCGGCACATTGATTAGGTGATAATATTAAGGGTACCAAGTGAATTGGTATGGTTATTCACACCTTGTTTTGTGATCCTCGGCATACCAGTCACAAAATTTGAGAGGGCACACTCGAGATTGAAACATGCCATTGAAAAGTTCAATGAATCTCAAAAGATCTAGGAATTTCAAATCCAATTAAAACCTAATAAATTATTTCGTTTTTCATGGTGGAAATTGGTGAATCGTCATTCGCCTACCTTCAAATATTTTATAGCTTGGATTACGGCATCCCTCTTCCAAGTTATAAAATATTGTGTTGGGTCCTAGCCTTAATATTTCATACTAGGTGTCATATTAAGGACTTTAAATCAACTATCTTGAATATCTCCGAAAACATGTCTGGTTTAGACATTTATGATCTTCCCAAATCTCTTGAAGATGATGTTCCTCAACATCATGCTTCACTTCCTCTATCTCCTCCAATTATTCTCCCTCACCCACAAGTTCTTGAAAAGTTTAAAGTCACTCGAGCCCTATTGGCAAGTAAAGGTCTTGGTGTGGTCACATCTTTGAGATGTAGTCACATATTGACAAGCCGGGAGAGTTGGGTGTCAAAGTCTTGAGAAAGTTGGTGGTTCAATCACTTTCTAAGTCACATAGTGAGTTCTTTTGGAACACCTATGGAAAAGACTATGACAAGACCCTTAATGATTTTATCTATTTGTTAAGATCAACTTCCTCAAAACTTGATGGACATTGACAATAGTGAAACAGGAAATCCAGAAAAGCATTCTCTTCCCAATGGAAAGGGACCGGCCATAGTCAACTCGGTTGACCAAATGGTAATGAGAAAAACTAAGTCTGTGATAGTCCCGTGTACCATTATCAAAGGGTCCACATGTTTATATTGCCAAAGAAAGGGGCATTGTTTGCAAAGCTGCCATAATTTACCTATGGATGTTAAAGTCGATTAGTTTGACTCTACTTTAGGTAAAGTCCACTATCTAACTCTGCTAAGTTTCTATTCTGAGATTCTTGATACATGATGTGACTGGTCCACATTGTGATGTTTTAAGAATCAAAGAAAAGGTAAATAAACTTAAAGAAAGAATATGCTGAATCTGATCGCGTAGGTGGATTTCTATCGCGTAGTTTGAAGATCGGATTCTTGAGCTACTTCTTAAGAGTTATAATATATCACTTAGGAATAGATAACAACAAGGTTTTCATGTGGATTGTAAGGATAAGTTTTTCCGCAAAGTTTTAAAAGAAAAGAAAAAATGGTTTTAATTTTATTTATTTTAAAAAATATCCTTACAATGGCATCTGTGGAAAATTGTTGCTTATATGTTTCCAGTAATAGCAATATTGGAAAGTGGATTTGATTCCTTCATTTGTGGTACTGTCTGAATTTACCAAATGAAGAAAGTTTTCATCACCCAAGTTTCAATTGGACAGAAAATTGGAATCATACAAGTTGTATTGTATGATGAATGAGAATTTTCATCTTTGAAAATTGAGACTAATTCTTTGATCACATGTATATGTGAGTCAATTGAAGGACTAAGGAATTAGGTACACTGGGTGTGCACTGGTCAAGGTCCACCACAATGATTGATTTGTCATGATTTACTAAAGATTAGTAAATATGATTATACTTATAAGGTTAAGTATAATTCTTTAACATTGGAAAGGTTCCAATATATGGCAGAGCAAATAAGAAGAATCAAATTAGGCAGAAGGATAAAAGTTTCTCAAATCTGAAAAGATGGGAGAGTACTTTAGTATCAATTTTATGATCATCTTAATGATTTAGAAACCATATCACAAATTCATACACTAAGGACGTCTTAGTGCATTGTTATGGCTTAGAAGAGAGGTCATGAATTGTTGGATTGGTTAAGATCAAGGAGATGAGTCATACTTTGTCACACCCCGAAAATCGAAGGCGGAAACATTTCCGGGGTGGACTACCATGTTGTGTATCAAATCCAATGTACATAGTAATCACAGTAAACAACCATTACATTACATATATATATGAAAGTTTACATTTGCTTCAAAAGTAAAGTTATACAAGATATATATATATATATATATATATATATATATATATATATATATATATATACATATATATATATATATATATGCATCATATTAACAAAAGTTGAGGCGAATCTTCCACGCCTTCCGTCTTCACCAAAAAGAGATCACCGGGTACCTGTCTAACTTGGACCTGAGAATACAAGCGGTTTGAAAATCAGCATAAAGCTGGTGAGTTCATAAGCGGTTTTGTTTTATGAAAATGTATCGATTTCCTTTAGTTTCCGAAAAGATTTGTTATCCAAGAAAATCCCATATTTTCTTATGTGTAGTTGGTTTAGTTGTCATTTGTTACCAATTCGATTATGTGTTGTATTTTACCCCAGGAAAATCCCATATTTTCCTAATTGTAAGATCAGTTGTATATCACAAAGTATAGTTTAACACACAAAACTATATAATGAAAATCTTGGGATCACTATCCCGAAAGAGATATAAGATAGTTTGACACATTTGAAAGTATAGATTTAAGATCATGGGACTATCATCCCGGACTAAACACGAGATAAGTTGATGTATATATGGAAATATAGATTGAAACCATGGGATCACTATCCCGAATAAGATACAGATTTGGAAAACCATGGGATCACTATCCCGTAGAAGATATAGATACAAAACCATGGGATCATTATCGCGTATAAGATATAGTTAAAGACCATGGGGAAAGACATCCCGTACAAGTTATAGACTGAGTTCATGGGATTACTATTTTGTAATAGATATAGATTAAAGACCATGGGATCATTATCACGTATAAGATATAGTTACAAAACCATGGGATCACTATCACAGACTAGATATAAAATAATTTTATAATACCATGGGATCACTATCCCGAAAGAGATCTAGAAACAAAACCATGGGATCACTATCCCGAATAAGATACATATTTAAAACCATGGGATCACTATCCCGGACTAGATATAGTTTCTAAACCCAAACTGTGAATAAGCTAATATTAATACATGTTGTGAGTTGGGTAACCATACTAATACGACAACGTGACCTCCTTGACGTTTGTCAGATGTCGAAACGATATCCAGAAATTTGTCACCCCAGGCGTGCCCGCCTAACTGTAGCTAGCAATTAAGGTGTGGGATTGTCAGTCCCGAATAGATCTATTCACAAATTCCGCGCTCTCCCTCCAGGAGACTCTGGTTACACTTCTGGGGAGGATTTACTGATGATCCATAAAGGGTAGTGACTATCTCACAAACCAGTACTAAACTATTCACAGGGTTCTCATAAGATATCGACATACAGAAGATTACGAAACATAGTACAGTAGATATAGATACATACAATGAAATTATCTGACAATACATTCAAATGATATGGAGATAAACTGAATCAGACATAGTTTATCTAATAACTGTATATAGACATCAGTATATGATAGAAAGAACAGTAAAGACCCCAAATTATTCCCATAATAATTTGATTAGTTTGGTTTGTTTCCTTAACTAAAATCCATTTAGTTGTAATTGATAAATCATTCCTTATGCTCAGCACAATACATAAGGAGTAAAAGTGTTTATAAGTTGGTCAGATATTGTTTGAAACATATCAATATTATGATTTGAAAACAGTTGTAGTTTGCTTGTATTCCCCCTGGAAACATTGAAAACAGTGAAAAAGCCGTAGGGGTATGAACTCACCGGACGAGATATGAGACGGTTTGGATGCTAAGAGTTGATCCGAGACTTGTAAACACACGAGGTTCCTAATTATGATGTAAAGATACACATTTGTATCTAATTAGGACTTAGATTGATTGTTGGATAGGGACAATTGCTTTAAGTCGCGATAACACTCCGATACAAGTGTTTGGAGGGACCCGGGTGGCGTTTAGGGACATGAATGATACGAGGGACTTAGGAAATGAGTTGGGACTTCAAAGGAACACCCCCTTTAGGGATTTTACAGCCACAAGACCCATTCCCCATGAGTTTACGGCCGTAAACTCATGGTGGGGTCAAATATGGGCAAAAGTGACTTCAAACACTTAGGGGAATTTTTCTAGGTTTGGTTCAAAGTCTTGGAATAGATTTTTAACATAAAAATGATACATTTTAGGGAGTTTACGGCCTAGCATGGTCTCATGGTCGTAAACTCCTATAAATCCATGAAAGTTGTGTTTTTGGATCCCAAACTAATCACATGTGATTGCTAAAATTGTACCAAAGCCTTATAAGCATTTGTTTGAAATTTTGAAGGGATTTTTGGAGTTTACGGCCAATGAGACCCCTCTCATGGCCGTAAACTCTCTTAAAGAGAAATTCCATGTGTTTTAATGCCAAAAACTTGTTTGTATGAACTTCTAAAATTCATTCCAAGGCTTTAGGGGTGGTTTAAGGACATTTTGACATGTGGTTATGAGTTTACGGCCAAAGGCTATGTGCTTAGGCCGTAAACTCCTAAATGTGATGCATTTGATGTGTTTAAGGTCTCCAAACCATTTTTAAATGATTCTAGAATTTACCACAAGGACATTGGTTGAGTTTCAGGGCATTTGGACATGATTAAAGACACTTAATCCCCCATTTAGAGGAGTTTACGGCCCAAGAACATGCCTTGGCCGTAAACTCTTATTTGTCCCCCAAAAATGATGTTTCAAGTGTCTAAATGCTAAAACCATTAATCTATAATTCATATCTATGCCATATAAGTGATTTGGAAGGGTTTAAGGGCATGAAAACCCCATATTTATGAGTTTACGGCCCAAGAATGATCCTTGGCCGTAAACTCCTTTAAATGCCACAAAACTCATGTTTTTAAATGTTATATGTCCATTCCATTAAGCCATTAAGCCATATCTAAAGTCCAATGGTGCTTAGGAGGGGTTTTAGGGCTTAAAAAACCCACTTATTGTGAGTTTACGGCCCATGAATGCTCCATGGCCGTAAACTCATGAATGTGGTCATAAGTCATGATTAATTCTCGAATCTGAAGGCTAAAGATGCTATACATTAAGGTTAGGGAGTTACCTTAAAGATTTGAGACCTTAAAATTGAGTTTTGGACCCTAAATCTTGGATTTTTGGAGAGAGGTTAGAGAGAGAGTAGAGAGAGAAGGAAAAAGCTTCAAATGGATGTTGAAACACGTTTATATAGGTCTTAAAACTTGTACGCGGTGGAATTCTACCCAATACCAATGTCAAACGCGGCTTTTGGTCGCACCCGATTAAGTTACCGTCACCCGGCGGGGACATTTTTAAAACTTATGAAATGATTATATTCGGGCTAATTACGTGAGTTCCTGAGTGATTTAGACACTCATTAAAATAAAATAATCATATAAGTTTGAATAATTAACTCCAAAAAGAAAACGGAACGAATTTGATAACGGCGACCTTTCGGGTAGAACGGGTTTTGGCGACGAACAATTTCGGGTTGTTACATTATCCCCCCGTTAGAGGGAATTTCGTACCGAAATTCAAAGAATAAGATATAGATCATGAGTTTGAAATGAGACACGAATGAATTTGTTACTTCGGATCTTCACTTTCTCAAGTGGAATCGGGTCTCTACTGGGCATTCTAATGGATTCTCACTATCGGAACGTGTCCTTGTTTCGTACCTTGACTCTCTCTCCATCTATGTTATCAATCGGCTTTCTCATGGAAGTTCCAACCCTTGATGACTTCGGTTTCCTCAAGGAATTACTAGGGTTTCGTTGGGTAGAAACTTCTAAGGATTTGAGACATGATGTCCTGGATAAATGTTAACAAGTTCTAAGAGCATTCAAACCTTGAAGATTGCAGAATCAATCTCTACGAAGACCTCGGAAAGTCTGAGGTGAGACTAAACTTGACGTTCGAATGAAATTCCCGGAAACTCTTCGGGACAGACATTTAGTAGAAGGAGCTACTTACTTCTCGTTTCTCAATGATCACGGAAACGAGGGATGTGGTAATTCGTATCAGGAAAACTCTTGAGTTTTAAAGCATGACACAATACGAAAGTTTGATGCCGAAGATCATGAGAGTTAGGTCGAGGAAAAAGATATAGACAGGCGACCCTCTCGAAACCAAGATAACAACACGAATGAGACTCAGGCATTCCATGTTAAACGTAGCATCAAAGTATTTTCGTGAAAGGTTTCTCATTTAACCAAATGGAACAGAATAGTCCTCTGGAACGAGGATTCAACCTATAGGTACGAAGTTAGTGTTCTCAATCTCATTGGTTAGTCGTCTCGATGATGCACATTTCGATCACATACGAGGAATTGAGCTTAGAAAACGTTCGAATAGATAGATAACAGGTTTCCCCTCTAAATACTGGAATCGAAAAGAGTTGCAGGTATAAGAGTTATCAAAGAGAAGTATACCTGCAGCGACAGAGGGATCAGTGGTGGTAGCTGCTTTAGGAAAGTTCCTTTTGAAGTGCCCTATTTCACCATAATTGTAGCAGGCCGGACTGATTCCTGCCCCCGATGATTGGTTCGTTGGTTTGACTGGTTTTCTACAGGTTCGAGACAGATGGCCCTTCTTGCCACAGTTGTCGCAGCTCCTTTCGCGACATGGACCAGGGATGCGGTGATGGTAGTTGCACTTACCACACCAAGGAAGGGTACCAGTGTATCCACTGGTAGGAGTTTGGGCTGTAGAACCGACAGCTGAGACAGCAACAGGGGCAGTAGCAGCATGGATTGCTACCGTTTGCTGTTTCTTAGAAGACCCTTTCGTACTTGGGGCCTTCCGCTTGTTCCGAGATTTCTTTCTACTTTCACCACCACTTTTTTCTGACTCGGGAGTGGTAGTTTCCTCATCAGAGTTGTCTTCGTGATCGATTAAGATTTTTGCAAGGCATTTAGCACTGTCGTACGTGTCTGGCTTCGTAGCCAAGACATTCCCTTTAGTTGGCTGGGTCAATCCCCAGATGAATCTTTTGATCTTTTTACTCTCCGGGGTAACCATTCCCGGACAGAGTAATGCCAGGTCATCGAATCTAGAAGTATAAGCAGCTATGTTGGAACCTTTCATCTTAAGGTTCCAGAGTTCATGTTCTAGTTTCTGAATTTCGCCCCGAGGGCAGTATTCTGCAAGCAGAAACTCCATCATAGCTTCCCAACCCATGGCATTCGCTACAGGTAGGGTTAAGGATTTGACTCGGCCGTTCCACCAAGTCAGGGCTTTGTCAAGGAAAGTGCAGGCGGCAAACTTGACTTTGTCAGACTCCGAACATGCACATATTTCGAAGATTGACTCGATTTTCTCGAACCATCGAGTCAGGGAAATGACACCTCCAGTGCCATCGAAGGTTGTGGGTTTCGCGTTAATGAAGTCTTTGTAGGAACCCCCTCTTCGGTGTTCCTGGATGTCTTCTGGAATTTGGGGTTGGGGACCACCTCCAGAGCCACCGGGATTCATTTGAGACATAGCTGCCACCATTGCAGCAGTCAGAACTGTCTAAAGTAATGCGAGATCAAATTGAGGAGAAGGTGGTGGCGGAGGAGGATTGTCGTTGTTTTTCGAGTTGGGTCTCTTTCTCGGAGGCATATTGATCTAAAAAGATCAGGAAAGAGAGGATTATAAGTCCTCTGAATTGAATCAAGAGATATGGAACATGGGATATCTCATCAAGACATATATAGCATCATACTAAGCGATAAAGTAGGAAAGAGTTATCAAGACAGAACATTATATCGCTAGCGGAATGATCAAGTAACTTCGCGTATATGAGGATTTTCTACGAAGGATTGGCTCGAGAAATACTCCTATAGTATTTCATGGTTCGCTGCAGCGACGTTTTGTTGTTTGAGATATTAGGTGAGTTTTAGGCATGCTGCGTACCACAGTCACTCCCAAGCACATGTTGGCCGTGTCTCGAATGAATATAGTTGGCCAGGCTATATTGATCCTAGACATGACTACATAACTGCCCAGGTTTAACCGCAGTGTACAACACCCAATTACTTATGTTTTGTTCTAATTGAAGTTACGGATTTCGACGGTTCGGTAAACTTGTATACTTTTGAAAATAATTATAGTTTTGAAGATACTTTTAATTCAGAGTACTGAGGCCCTTTAGTGTTTATAGTTTTATACCATGTAAGGTTTGGTATACTCTGTTCACTATAAACAAGGGCTCTGATACCAATCTGTCACACCCCGAAAATCAAAGGCGGAAACATTTCCGGGGTGGACTACTATGTTGTGTATCAAATCCAATGTACATAGTAATCACAGTAAACAACCATTACATTACATATATATATGAAAGTTTACATTTGCTTCAAAAGTAAAGTTATACAAGATATATATATATATATATATATATATATATATATATATATATATATATGCATCATATTAACAAAAGTTGAGGCGAATCTTCCACGCCTTCCGTCTTCACCAAAAAGAGACCTAATTGTAAGATCAGTTGTATATCACAAAGTATAGTCTAACACACAAAACTATATAATGAAAATCTTGGGATCACTATCTCGAAAGAGATATAAGATAGTTTGACATATTTGAAAGTACAGATTTAAGATCATGGGACTATCATCCCGGACTAAACACGAGATAAGTTGATGTATATATGGAAATATAGATTGAAACCATGGGATCACTATCCCGAATAAGATACAGATTTGGAAAACCATGGGATCACTATCCTGTATAAGATATAGATACAAAACCATGGGATCATTATCCCGTATAAGATATAGTTAAAGACCATGGGGAAAGACATCCCGTACAAGTTATAGACTGAGTTCATGGGATTACTATTTTGTAATAGATATAGATTAAAGACCATGGGATCACTATCCCGTATAAGATATAGTTACAAAACCATGGGATCACTATCCCGGACTAGATATAAAATAATTTGATAATACCATGGGATCACTATCCCGAAAGAGATCTAGAAACAAAACCATGGGATCACTATCCCGAATAAGATACAGATTTAAAACCATGGGATCACTATCCCGGACTAGATATAGTTTCTAAACCCAAACTATGAATAAGCTAATATTAATACATTTTGTGAGTCGGGTAACCATACTAATACGACAACGTGACCTCCTTGACGTTTGTCAGATTTCGAAACGATATCCAGAAATTTGTCACCCCAGGCGTGCCCGCCTAACTGTAGCTAGCAGTTAAGGTATGGGATTGTCAGTCCCGAATAGATCTATTCACAAATTACGCGCTCTCCCTCCAGGAGACTCTGGTTACACTTCCGGGGAGGATTTACTGATCATCCATAAAGGGTAGTGACTATCTCACAAACCAGTACTAAACTATTCACAGGGTTCTCATAAGATATCGACATATAGAAGATTACGAAACATAGTATAGTAGATATAGATACATACAATGAAATTATTTGACAATACATTCAAATGATATGGAGATAAACTAAATCAGACATAGTTTATCTAATAACTTTATATAGACATCAATATATGATAGAAAGAACAGTAAAGACCCCAAATTATTCCCATAATAATTTGATTAGTTTGGTTTGTTTCCTTAACTAAAATCCATTTAGTTGTAATTGATAAATCATTCCTTATGCTCAGCACAATACATAAGGAGTAAAAGTGTTTATAAGTTGGTCAGATATTGTTTGAAACATATCAATATTATGATTTGAAAACAGTTGTAGTTTGCTTGTATTCCCCCTGGAAACATTGAAAACAGTGAAAAAGCCGTAGGGGTATGAACTCACCGGACGAGATATGAGACGGTTTGGATGCTAAGAGTTGATCCGAGACTTGTAAACACACGAGGTTCCTAATTATGATGTAAAGATACACAATTGTATCTAATTAGGACTTAGATTGATTGTTGGATAGGGACAATTGCTTTAAGTCGCGATAACACTCCGATACAAGTGTTTGGAGGGACCCGGGTGGCGTTTAGGGACATGAATGATATGAGGGACTTAGGAAATGAGTTGGGACTTCAAAGGAACACCCCCTTTAGGGATTTTACAGCCACAAGACCCATTCCCCATGAGTTTACGGCCGTAAACTCATGGTGGGGTCAAATATGGGCAAAAGTGACTTCAAGCACTTAGGGGAATTTTTCTAGGTTTGGTTCAAAGTCTTGGAATAGATTTTTAACATAAAAATGATACATTTTAGGGAGTTTACGGCCTATCATGGTCTCATGGTCGTAAACTGCTATAAATCCATGAAAGTTGTGTTTTTGGATCCCAAACTAATCACATGTGATTGCTAAAATTGTACCAAAGCCTTATAAGCATTTGTTTGAAATTTTGAAGGGATTTTTGGAGTTTACGGCCAATAAGACCCCTCTCATGGCCGTAAACTCTCTTAAAGAGCAATTCCATGTGTTTTAATGCCAAAAACTTGTTTGTATGAACTTCTAAAATTCATTCCAAGGCTTTAGGGGTGGTTTAAGGACATTTTGACATGTGGTTATGAGTTTACGGCCAAAGGCTATGTGCTTAGGCCGTAAACTCCTAAATGTGATGCATTTGATGTGTTTAAGGTCTCCAAACCATTTTTAAATGATTCTAGGATTTACCACAAGGACATTGGTTGAGTTTCAGGGCATTTGGACATGTTTAAAGACACTTAATCCCCCATTTACAGGAGTTTACGGCCCAAGCACATGCCTTGGCTGTAAACTCTTATTTGTCCCCCAAAAATGATGTTTCAAGTGTCTAAATGCTAAAACCATTAATCTATAATTCATATCTATGCCATATAAGTGATTTGGAAGGGTTTAAGGGCATGAAAACCCCATATTTATGAGTTTACGGCCCAAGAATGAGCCTTGGCTGTAAACTCCTTTAAATGCCACAAAACTCATGTTTTTAAATGTTATATGTCCATTCTATTAAGCCATTAAGCCATATCTAAAGTCCAATGGTGCTTAGGAGGGGTTTTAGGGCTTAAAAAACCCACTTATTGTGAGTTTACGGCCCATGAATGCTCCATGGCCGAAACTCATGAATGTGGTCACAAGTCATGATTAATTCTCGAATCTGAAGGCTAAAGATGCTATACATTAAGGTTAGGGAGTTACCTTAAAGATTTGAGACCTTAAAATTGAGTTTTGGACCCTAAATCTTGGATTTTTGGAGAGAGGTTAGAGAGAGAGTAGAGAGAGAAGGAAAAAGCTTCAAATGGATGCTGAAACATGTTTATATAGGTCTTAAAACTTGTACGCGGTGGAATTCTACCCGATACCGACGTCAAACGCGGCTTTTGGTCGCACCCGATTAAGTTACCGTCACCCGGCGAGGACATTTTTAAAACTTATGAAATGATTATATTCGGGCTAATTACGTGAGTTCCTAAGTGATTTAGACACTCATTAAAATAAAATAATCACATAAGTTTGAATAATTAACTCCAAAAAGAAAACGGAACGAATTTGATAACGGCGACCTTTCGGGTAGAACGGGTTTTGGCGACGAACAATTTCGGGTTGTTACGTACTTCGTTCCAAAACAATTCTTAGAGTCATCCTCCAAGGTTGTAACATTGAGTGACATAAAGCAAGGTTTAAAACACTTATCAAATGTAGTGTGAGATGTTTCTACTCTTGTACATTTGAGATTGGTAAGTTGTGATGTCTTGGATGAGACAAAGACCAACTAAGACCAATTGTGTGAAGTGTTAGTCTTGATAAGAATCTGCACTATCCCTTGAATATTTGTTTTGTCAAGGAATGGTTCTTGACTAGGAAAACTTATATGTCAAGGGGACAGTGGGAGCCATAAAGATCTTGAAAGAGTTTCAAGATTTAATCAAGAGTAAAACCTGTAATTTATCACTAGCACACGACTTAAGGATTGCAACCTATCGTGTTGACATAATTCTTATTTCTGTACCTACTTCAAATAAGTTGAATTTGCATGTGAGTTATCAGAGTTCAACTTGGAAGCATTGGTGGGCCTTGTGCTACCAAGGTGACAAGAAACTAAGATTGAACAAGTTTAATCCATGTAAGGCTGAATTTATCACTAACCTTATCTTGTGATTATGGTTTTGACAAATTCACATGGATAGGAACTCATACACTATAAAATCTAAGTGTCATAAGTTTTCTCTCCGATTCATGAAAATGATGGTGAGGAAACGCTTTCACTAAGTAGATTTTACGTAGATAGCAATTGTGTTATTTGCATTTTCAAAAGTCGTTAGTGGAGCGCGTGTGGTTAACCGGCACACTAACATGGACTTGTGAGAAATGGCAAATTCCTAAGCAATTGAGACTATGATTACGGCATCCCTTTTCATAGTTCTGAAAATTGTTTAGACACATATGTGAGCTATCTAAGAAAGGATGTATGAATCTAAATTTCAGAAGTCCAGCAGATTTCTGAAAATATGTCAGAGCTAGTGGGAGCATAAGTGTTATGCTGATAATCATCATGATAGTGGGAGCATGATTATTATGATTAGTATTGCAAGCTAGCAATGTTAATTATAGAAAACAAAGTTTCAATCCGTGAAGTTGCAGGGGTTGAAAAGTTGTTTTGCTATAATTAAGGGAGAGGAAATTATACTTCATTTCAATTCTAAAGCTTAGATTTAGATTTTAATCATCTTTAGTCAAGAATATATATGAATTTTGTGTTGGAATAGTTCAACTTGAAGAAATTCTATATATATATATATATATATATATATATATATATATATATATATATATATATATATATATATATTTCATTTTCAAATTCGATTATGATTACGGCATCCCTTTTCATAGTTAAATTTTGAAAAACATGGCAAATAAAAATATTGTAGCAAAAGAATGGTCTAGTATCATGTCTTTATGTGACACATCATGAATCGTGTCCCATATGCTTCGGATAGAGGATCGATTTCATGTGCTATAATATTCATCCTTTCTAAATTTTCCAAATGCTCAGGGCATTTAGAAGGGAAAAGTCTAGAACTGGATATGACTAAAGTGATTAAGCAATTGTCGAGGAAAATCTGAGGTTTGCCAAAGATTGGTTGCTCAAGGACATTTGGAAGTATAGTGTTAATTTTAGCAGGACCATATTGACATTTTCTGAAAAAAGGTAACTCTTGTTCAGAAGTGATAGTCAAAATGGGACTATGGAAATGTCTCCATAGGAGGAAGTTATTCAATCTATGTAAGATTAGAAAACCTTAATGCTAGAAGGATGTTAAAAGCAATGTACTTTGAATATGAGACTTCCATTCCATAGAAGTTGACCTTCTTTGGAATACTCTGTAATGATTGGTGATAAGGTCTTGGTGCCTTTGTGCATAATCATTACAAGAGGAACATTGCATAAAAGTTTAGAATCTAACAGATTTCAGTAAATGACATGAATTTGGAATTCTTGCATTTACAATAAGGATTTGGGATTGTGAAATGAGTATCATTGGAATCATGTTCAATTGATCTACACCACAATGTAAGGATCATAGACAAACATAGTGTGCATACTTGGAGTATGGCATAACTATTGTTTAGAAAAACAAAGTGTACATGCCAGGAGCATGGGATGACTGTTGTTTTTATTCAAGTCTTAAGTTGATTATTTGAAACATTGAATAATGTGTAATCAATATGGTGATAAATAAAAGGTGATTTTATTTATATTCAACAGGGTTCTGAGACCATATTAGATTCGATTATTATTGTCTTTCACTTTGCGTGTTTTGACTTCCAAAATAGCTAGGTTATTCTTTCAAATGACTAAGTTATTTAAACACTCCACAATCGTTCATATGTTGGAAGTAGATATGAATCAAGATTGTCATTAATCGGGTTTGTAGATGGCTAAATGGGTTTAGTCATGGCAATGGTTGCTACAACATTCATGAGTGCTCATAAGTTATGAGTATTGGAATAAACCCACGCTCACTTGTATCACTTCATGGAATTTATCTCGAGTGATCGTGAGACGGTAATATCATATAAATTTTCAAACCTAGAGATATGAGTTGTTACCTATGAGTTTGTTGTGCATTGATTGCACGTAAACGCATCAGTAACTTGATGTTATAAAACGTGCCTTTGTGTACAATTCAACAAGTAGTAGAACAAGCATATGAGTCGAAGTTTATCTGTTCCTTCTAGAAATAGAAGCGTTATCTAGGCCGCTCGATGATTTTGTTGTGACCTATGTACCGGCCGATCAGAACTGAGTTGATGTGTTCGATTAAGTTCTTTGTCAAACAAATCGAAAATCGGGAAACAAATTGTTGGACAATAAGTACGACGTTGTTCCATGTATTTGTCCGGCTGATATCATGAGAACAGAGGATTATATGATCCCTTATCTAATGGACAAGTCATTGACAAGGTCAGAGTTCATCTACAAGGTCAGAGTTCGACAGAAGCTTTTGAGAGCTACGATTGCCAGTTGGTTCCTGAAGTCATACGCAATAATAGTTTTAGACTTATCCAAGTGGGAGACTGTTGGATTAATTTCTAAGTCCATAACTATAATTGGTAAGACTTTACCCGACCCGGCATGGTCCATTTGGGTTGCATACCATCATGCACTTGTATAGACTATAATGAGAGAAATAAGACACTTATGGTTATTAATATATTATAAGTTCTAGTATATTAATAATACGAATAATAAGATTATTTAATTAGTATTGATCAAGAATTAATCTAGGATTAATTAAGTGATCAAAAGAAGACTAATTAAATATATGGGTTGACTGTGTAAATCATCCATACTTATATAGTGGGCTAATGCTCCATGGATAATCAAATTGGGCTAAAACCCATAGGATGGTCCATGGATGGTCCATGGTGTATTTGAACCCATGGATCCAAGGAAATGGAAAGCCATGACAATTAAGGATTTACCCTAATTGTAACACTATATAAAGATCTTATTCTTGACAAAAATCGGCCACTAGAATCATATTAGAAAGTGAAGAAAAGGGCTAGCCGATTTCATGAAGTGTAGAACTCTCTCAAGTTATTCTAAGTGTTTTGATGATTGTGATTCCATCTGAGGCTTCCACACTATTGGGGCTAGGCACTCAAGCTTCATGAAGACTTTCTACATCAAAGAGGTATGTATTCTATCTTGTTACACTCATTGTTTTGTATGCTAGATTAGAATAATACCTTGGATATTCTTATTTGCATGTATAATAGAGAAAACATAGATCCAAGGTATTTAGGGTTGCATGTACACTTAGGAGTGTTAGAATGCTCAAAACCCAACAATTGATACAGAATGTGGATTTCACACTTGTTCTGATTTGCAGAGCCTAAAAAAAAGTAGGGATGTGGAGCACAGGAAGATAAACTTAATCATGGGAAATAGGAAAATGTCACCTGTGACCAAGATTGGAGTTTATTCTTATTGCTTAGTAATGGTTTAAATTTAGATCTGAATAATTGCCATTACTCGACCAATATGGCGAGAAATATTATCTCCTTTCGCAGTTTGTATAAACAAGGTTTGACCTTTTCTTTTAATAATGAAATTGGTGGTGTTAATGCTTATTACAATGGTGTATTTTATTTTGAAGCATTACCTTGCAATGCAATATATGAAACTATGATGGTTGTAGATAACCTAGGAAATAATGTGTTGGATATTGAATCGTCCAACGATTTGGACAAGGTATGCTTGTGGCATTGTCGTATTGGACATGTCAACAAGAAGCACATAGCTCAACTCCACAAGGTTGGAGTCTTGGAGTCATTCAACTTGGAGTTGGATGATACTTTCAAATCTTGTTTACTTGGAGTGATGACCAAGTCACCCTTCATTGGTACTTGTGAAAGGGGTGAAGGTCTGTTGGATCTCATACACACTGATGTGTATGGACCATTCAGAACAACCACAAGGGATGCTAACTGCTTCTATGTGACTTTTACTGATGATTACATCAGACATGGCTATATCTACTTAATCAAGCATAAGTTAGAAACCTTTGAAAAGTTCAAAGAATTTAAGAAAGAAGTGGAGGATCAATTGGGTAGGAAGATAAAGATGCTATGATCCGATCATGGAGGAGAGTATCTTAGTATCGAGTTCCTAGACTATCTTAAGGAATGTGGAATTGTTTCACAATTGACTCTACCTAGGACACCACAACTTAATGGTGTGGTTGAGAGGCGCAATCGAACCTTCCTAGAGATGGTTCATTCCATGATGAGTCGAGCTTCATTACCTATCTCATTATGGGAGTATGCCTTAGAGACTGCCGCCCATATAATGTAGTCCCTACCAAAAAGGTTTCAAAAATACCTCATGAGATGTGGACATGGAAGGTTCCCTTGTTATACCACATCAAAGTTTGGGGTTGTGAGGCTTTCGTGAGACACGAGACTCATGACAAGCTTGAGCCTGGAAGTGAGCGGTGTATTTTCATCGGCTACCCACAGAACTCATTGGGATATCTCTTCTATAGACCGAGTGACAATGTTGTCTTCGTTGCGAGGAGAGGAGTCTTTCGTGAGAAAGAACTCATATGCCAAGTGGACAGTGGGAGGAAAATTGACCTTGAAGAGCTTCAAGAATCAAGCGGTGAAGGAACCTCAAATACTAGAACTTAACCCCGAGGAGGAAACTCCGATTGAGCCAATTGACGAATCCGTACCTCTGAGGCATTCCAGTAGAGTTAGTGTTCCACCTGTGTTATATGGTTTTCATATAATAGCTGAAGGTGATACATTTACCAATGATAGCACACTGGTAAATTTGAATGAACCTAAAAATTAAAAGGAAGACATGCAGGCCCTGTGTCTGCAAAATGGAAAGAGGCTATGGACAATGAGATTCAGCATGTATGAAAATCAAGTTTGGAAATTGGGATACAATGTACCGGGTCGAAAGACAGTCGGGTGCAAATGGATCTTCAAGAAGACGACCGACATGGATGGGAAAGTAGACACATATAAGGCACACCTGGTGGCAAAGGGATTTACTCGAACTCATAGAGTTGACTATGATGAGATCTTCTCACTAGTAGCGAAGATTAAATCTATAAGGGTTATGCTAGCCATAGTTTCATTTCATGACTATGAAATATGGAAAATGGATGTTAAAACCGCTTTCCTTAATGGATAGTTGGCTGAATATTTTTACATGAATCAGTTAGATGGATTTTTCAATGCAAAGTACCCTAATAGAGTGTGTAAGCTTGAGAAAACCATTTATGGATTGAAACAAGCATCTCGTAGATGGAATCTTTGTTTTGATGAGAAAGTCAAAGAGTTTGGATTTTCAAGAAGCGAGGATGAGTCCTGTGTATATGTCAAAGCTAGTACGAGTATAGTAAGCTTCCTAGTATTGTATTTAGATGACATACTACTCGTAGGAAACAACATCCCAGCCTAGCAAGAGGTTAAGTCCTATCTTGGGAAGTGTTTCGCTATGAAGGACCTTGGGGAAGCTGTTTACATCCTAGGGATAAGGATATTGAGAAACAGGATTAAAGACTAATAGGACATATTCAAAGTACTTACTTGGACAAGGTGTTGAAGCGTTTCAATATGGAGAACTCCAAGAAATATGACTTACCTATCCAAGGCAGTGCCAAACTAAGTAAGACTCAGAGTTCGAGTACAGAGGCTGAGATAGCTGAGATGATTCGAATACCATATGCTTCCATAGTTGGCTCGATTATGTATGCTATGACTTATACTCGCCCTAATGTGGCCTTTGCTTTGAGCATGGTCAGTAGATATCAAGGGAATCCTGGTAAAGCTCATTGGACTGCGGTTAAGAACATTCTTAAGTACCAGCAGACAACTAAGGACTGGGTCCTTATCCTTGGTGGGAGTGATGACTTGAGAGTGATAGGATGTAGTGATGTCAGCTTTCAAACCAATAGAGATAATTTACGCTCTTATTCGGGCTAGTTGTTCTCCCTGAATGGAGGAGTAGTAACATGGAAAAGTTCCAAGCAAGAGGTTGTAGCTGATTCAACATGTGACTCAGAGTACATAGCAGCAAGCGAAGCATCGAACGAGGCGATTTGGTAGAAAAACCTCATCAGAGACCTGGGAGTCATACCATCCATAAAGGAGACTATGGAAATTTTCTGCGATAATGAAGGGGTGGTTGCCTTAAAAAAGGAGCCAAAAGATCCTGGTAGAAGAACGACACCTTGTGGTAAAGGGGATATCGTTAGAGGACAACCCATCAGATCCCCTTACGAAGGGACTGAATAGGGTTAAGAACTTGTAGCATGCAAGGGGCATTGGGCTAACGGACGATAATAATTGTAGTGGTTAGATAAATATAAACATGTAATAGCTAAATTGTGATTGACATTTGATGATTAAATAAAAGGAGTTTTATTTATAAGTAAAATTACTATCTTGTGTCAATTATTTACTATTGTTTCACTTTGCATGTTTTGACTTCCAGAATAATAAGATTATTCAAACCATCCACAGTCGATCATACTTTGGAAGCAGGTAATGTGGCTAGACTATCATGATTTGGATTGTCGATTATCTAAGGTGTTAGCATAGCAAGAGTATGCTACACCATTCATCAGTGCTCCTAAAATAAGATTTGAGTATTGGATTCAACCCGCACTCAACTGAATACTTCATGGAATTTATCACGAGTAATTGTGAGACGATAATATCATACAGTCTTCAAACCAAGATATATGAGTCATTGACTACGATTTGGTTGTGCATTGATGGCATGAAAACGCATTAGTAACTTGATGTTATAGAATGTGTCGTTGTGCATGATTTGATGACTAGTTAGTACAAACATATAATGTCAAAGTTTATTTGTTCCTTTTATTCTTAAAGGATTAAAAGTGATATCTTGGGCCCCTTGATGATTCTGTTTTGACTTTGTGTCGGGCCCGGTCAGAACTAAATTGATGTGTTCAGTTTTGTTCTATATCATACGAATCAGAAATCGGGAAACAAATTGCAGGAAAATAAGTATGACTATATTCCATGTATTTGTCCAAATAGATATCTTGAGAATAGAGGTATATATGAGTCCTTATCTGAAGGAAGCTTCACTAACTAGGTCAGAGTTCGACAACAGCTTTTGAAAGCTTACGATTGCTAAGTTCGATGCTGAAGTAGCATTGACAGCTATAGTTATTAGACTTATCCAAGTGGGAGACTGTTGGATTTGGTATCTAAGCCCATAAATATAAACAGTGTTGTAAAACTCTCCGAGTTGGCTGATTACTCCTCTGAGTACTTGTAACTCGGCCCCCTACCGAGGCGAGTTACAAAATCTCGAGTACTCCCCGACCGACCTCTTACTGAACTGAGTAGTGTTATCAAACCTGATCAAGTCGGTGATTAATATGTATAATATACTTAACAGTTTAATGTGTAACACACACATGTGATTATTACTACATATATATCTGAAAATTTTAGTAATTACTCATGAAGTCAGACCATTATGTGCTTTTCATTTTTTTGTGTATTCACATGTATCTTATTTTCATGTATCAAATTAAGGTTTTAACTTATAATTTTGACATATATAGGTTCCCTAAAAATATTTCTACATGAATTACTAAATCCAAATATTCCCCGAGTACTCCTAAGTACTCGCTACTCAGTAGTTGGTCGAACAGGTACCGAGTAACGAGTTCTACAACCATGACTATAACTGGGATGTACTTGACCTGATTGTAGCATGGTCCTTTTGAGTTACCTTCACCAATGCAACTTGATAGGATGAACTATTGAGAATAAGGTTATTTATGATTTATTAATATATTACAAGTATAATATATTAATATGAAATCATATTATTTAATTACTATTGATCAAGAATTAATGTGAATTAATTTTGTGATCAAATGAGACTAACTAAATATATGGGGATTGATTGTGTAAACCAATGATTCTTATAATGCGTTCTAGTTATCAATGGCTATTTAGGATGGGCTAAACCAATGAGATATTACATGGATAGTTCATGGAGGTTAACCCATGGAGCCTAAGTAATATGAAAGGTCATTAGGGTTTATGTAAGTCCCGAATTCTCCTATAAAGCAATCAGATTCACTTTGATGGTGCATAATCCTAATCAAAGTGTACAATGCAAGATAAAGACAAATAAGAACACAAAATGAATCTTCAATGAACACGATATATTGATCAACCGTCTGGTACATAAGATTCCGATTACACACTGTTTTGTCTCTAGATCTCTCCAAATCACATCCTTAGCATATGGCAGCCCTCTAGAATGTCCAAAACACTTTACAAGGCTCTAATGACATTATTTATACCTAGAACTAATAACCAAGCCTAAGCCCATAACCTAAACAAAAAATATAAAGCCCAACTGAAATCACATGAGATTTTGATCCAATTACAAAGGAACTCATGGGGATTTCAGCCCTAGACCGAAAACCATAAAGGCTTAGAAAAGCAAAGTATAATCCATAAATTATGGCCTAACAATCTCCCCTTGGTTTATAGCTTTGTTTTCTTATGACCTAACAAACATCCCTAAGATTGTAGCTTTCTTTTCTTATCAATCTTCTCTTTGTTCTTGGCTTCAGCTTTTGTCTTCGATTTCTTCACAACTTCAAGATGAGCATATCAATCTTCATGAATAACTTCATCTTTAGTAGTTGGACTTCCTTCTAAGAATTTGACTTTGAATGCACATTGGGTGTAGAGGCTTCTTATATAGATTCTTGAAAAACAACACTTTCAGTTTCAAGAATCTTTAGAGATAAAAACAGAGAAACTGATTCTTCTGGATCACTTCAACATGTTGATAGATAGCAGCAAATTGATTGAGGAGGCTTCAATACAATTCGTCACATAATCTTCAAAAATAGCTTCACCTTGCTTCTGGGGTTGGAAAATTAAGTGTCGAAAGATGATATTCACTTCTTGTTCCTTTGAATGAATGTTATTTGTTGATCATTGATGCGTCTTGAAAAGTAACAAATGAAAAAAAAAATACCTGTGGATCACAGAGTTATAAAAACCCTTCACACCACAGTTGTTCAAGGATCCAACCTTGGCTCAGAAGGAGACTTCTCGCAATATTTGTGTGAACTCGAAGGAACGCACTACGATTTGTTGAGTATTGGAGAACTACTCGTGGCTAGTTTTGATGTTAGCCGTTGTATATCCTAGATCAAAGACTTAATACATTTTTCAAGTTAACAAGTTAACTTGGCCCTTAGGGAGACGTTCAACGATATCTAATTCCTTGTTGGGTGAATCGCCTTGGTGCCGTGATAGTTTTTAGGAAAGAAAACAGACAAGACCAATTTGACAATCTGTATAGTTTTAGACCGAAAGAAACTGCCTAACTGGCATTTTGTACAATGTCACACCAGGTATAAGAAATTAGCCATCAATTTCATGGGTGAAAATATCTAGAACATTAAGATGTCCACCTTCAATTTAGAAATAAATAGGTATTCGATTTTGGGTTTCACTTAGAATCATGGTGACAATGAATTCTAAGATCACAAACACATACTTTTTTGTAACCTTCAGCCGAGTTGTTTTATACTCGACCCTCAAGGGGTATCGGTACGTGGAAATGACTTAATGGAGAAATATTAGATATGGGTGGAGGATGCTTGGGTGTTTCACATTAGCTATGGTGAAAATGATCTTTGATCATTAACATTTGATGCGAACAATCATATTATGACCGATATATGTCTCAATATGAAAGAGTCTTTCATCCGCATTTGAATCCTACGTCAATTCCTTTGCAAGTCTCTTCTCCTTGCTATGAATATTCTGATACAATCTCCTTGAGACTCTTCTTCTTAAGAATTCACATTTCAAGTCAAATGTAATTTTGAGATAAAAACGAAACAAAACTAAACTTAGCACACAAACAAAGCAGCTAAGAATAAAAATTAAAATTAAAATACGCTCAAAAGCAATAAAGATAATTTTGGATTTATGATTTTTCTCAAGAAGAAATGAAAAATGTAAATAAACATATTTTTGTAATTTTTGAATTTTATGAAAACAGAAAAAAAACATATTTTTTGATTTTTTTTTTTAAATTCTCCCCGTAAATTTGTGATATAATAAAATATGAAAAAATTTAACAAAAAATAGAAATTAAATACAAAACTTACAAAACAAAAACTTTTGGGATCAAACTTGTCAAGCAATTTAACTTTGCCATTTATCACTAAATCTCATATCACTTCTCCAAAGTACTTACAGGAGAAAACATCTTTTTGATTTTTTTTTTTAGTTTTTTTTAGCTTTTTTAGTTTCTCCTTATAAATATGTGAATATGGGAGAAATGAAATAAAAGCATAAATATAAACAAACAGAGATAAAAATTTGTCTTTAAAACAAATCAGTTGATTAAAACTCTGGAGTATCAAAAGAATTCAAACTGTAAGTCAGAAATTGAAGACACATCCAGATGACTTGATAACAGCAAGCAAATGCAACAACAAATTTAGCCTTAGTTGTGTTTCAATTCTGGAACGAAGTAAGCAAACTCAAAAAATTCTTCATGCCGTGAAGTACTATCCCTATTTGTGATCTTCTTATTGCTTCTTTTCTCGCAAAGGATACATACTGTCAATTTAAGTTTTGAATGTTGTAGAGTTGAGATATGCCTCCTATCATGTGCTTAGAACAACCATTATCAACAAAACGAATTATGATGATATTCTCCATGACTTCTCTAGCACATAGTGCGAGATTAGTTGTTCTTTGGGACCTAGTCCATTTTGAAGTTGGGTTGACTTTTATAATCTACACAAGGTACTTTCTCCCATGATATATCCTGTTTATCAGACACAGACAACGACGAAACATTAGAATCATTAGATAATCTGGGAGTGTGAACCTTTGGTACCCATTTGTAGTCGGGTTTAACCTACTTCTTGTTTAATTGGATGGATGCCTTATCACTAGATTTAGAACTTGAAACCGATCACCGAGATGTTTTTGAACTGACTGATCTTTGTCTAACGAAACCATCTCTTGAATTTGCCTTCTTGTTTGACACTTCCTTATTTTCATTGTGAGATTGATTATTGCCCTTCATATCATTCTAGTCACCATTATGTGAGCGTAACCTTGATGGGTTTCTTTTGGAAGATCTCCCTGTAGGCATATTTTTCCAACCTTGTGCATAGTAGGGAATATATGCACGATTTGGACAATTTTCTGGCATTGTGTCCAGGTGTTCCATAGTGGAAACATGTCTGTTTCTTCATGTAGAAGTTGTTTCTACCTGTCCCTGGTAGCGTGCCCATGCCTTGACTGATTGTTCCCACAAGCACACTAACAACAAGCAATTTTTTTCAGTTGTTTTGGTAGACTGTATTTACCTACAATGGGTTTGTTGGAAGTAACAGAATTAGAAGCAACAGATTCAGAGTTCAAAGAGACATTTGTTTGAAATCAGTAGAATTAACAGAAATATAATTATTTCTGTTCTCCTTGTTCTCATCTTCAACTACCTTACCTGCACATGAAGTATAAGTATTAGTATCATTCACCTCAATATTCTTAGTTTAGCCATATTGTTCAGTCTTAATTGTAGCTAGTACAGGGGTCGGGCCAAACTGAATATGTGTCTCTACCTTGATGGTTTCAAGGGGTGGGCATAGTTATCATTGAAGGGAGGTAGAACATTGTGATACTCTATACCCTTATTCTGATTATCTTAAAATTTCAATTGATTTTCAATCATGGAATCTACTTTCTTACTTGACACGTCAAAGTTTTTAAAACTAAAGCCTGCATTTTCAAACTTATTTTTCAATGTGTCAAGCTCCACAGTTAGATTGGAAATCTCTACTTAAGCATAGTTGTATTTTTCACATTTAATGCTATATTTTTCTTTTATTCTTTTTAAATCTTTTGTTTGGGCCTCTAATTGTTGTTTTAAGGGTTTTTGGGCCTTTCTGAGAGTGTATGCTTCATATTTAAGGTTCTTCATTTCCGTAATTAATAAATCATATTGATCACAATAAAGTTTAATTGTATCACTAAATGCTTGAGAACAGGAAGTTTCATTGACCTCTTTTGTGACTGATAAACTCATTATTCACCAAAAAGAATAATTTACCAAAAATAGTAATTGTTTTAAGTGCACTTTTATTTAAAACTCGAAAGTCAAGCTTGAAAGTCAAATGTAAGACTCAAACTTGAAAGTCAAAAGTCAAAATTTAAGTCAAAGGTGAAAGTCAACATTCTTTGTCCAAAAAGAATAACCTTGACTGAAAACAAAAGTTTGTAAACCGAAAACGAAAATTTCTTGAACAAAAACGAGAGTATATGACAAAAACTAGAGTAATGACCAAAAACGAATCTTTAATATCGAAAACGAAGTTATTTGATCGAAAATATGGCAATTTGACCAAAAATAAGTCAAAATACTTAAAATCCAAAATTTGTAGCCCAGGATGCGAGGTTGGATTCTCGGACCGAGAACAAATGCTGAAATCTGAACCGAAGAAGTACGACCGAGAACCTGAAAACCAAAATCCGCAAGTCCAAAGTCTTCGGACCGAGATCATGCGAGTCCAAGAACTACTAGACCGAGAACCTCGCTGCTGACCGAGAACCTCGCATTGACCAAGAGCTGCTGCTATTGACCCAAGACTGAAGCTGGCCGCCGAGAACCTCCTAGGGTTTGACTGAATGCGAGGATATCCGCCTATATTTCGCAAATCTTGACCTAAAATGCCCAAAACTTGCCCAAAACACGGGATTTTCAAACTTTTAATGCCAAACTCGATCTAAATTCCAAAAATATGAAGAACACGAAGAACAATGGCCAAAAATTTATAAAATATAAAACAAAAATACCTAGAAACTCCAATAAAAAAACTTTTTGCAATGACTTGATTGATACCAATCCAAGCTCTGATACCCCTTGTAAGTCCCGAATTCTCCTATAAATCAATCGTCTGGTACATAAGATTCCGATTATACACTGTTTTGTCTCTAGATCTCTCCAAATCACGTCCTTATCATATGGAAGCCCTGAAACGTTTAACACACTTTACATGGCTCAAATAACACTATTTATACCTAGACCTAATTACCAAACACAAGCCCAACACCTAAACAAAACAATATAAAGCCCAACTGAAATCACATGAGATTTCGGTCCAGTTACAAAGGAACTCATGGGGATTTTGGCCCGAGACCGAAAACAATAAAGTCTTAGAAAAGAAAGTATAAACCATAAATTATGACCAAATAGTTAACAACGTGTAACCCTAGCATTTGCTACACTATAAATAAAACCCCCAAGAGCCGAAATCGATCGCCACAACGTTCTTGGAGAGTGTGTATTGATTTTGTACTAAATAATTTATTCTCTCAAGCCTCCTCTTGCATATTGGTGTTTGTGAAACATTAGAGGCATCACACTTGAGGTGCTAAAGCTTTCAAATGTCAAGAACTACATGTCCTTCTAAGAGGTAAGTCATCTAACTAGTTAGTTGTATTGTTCATTTTACAATTTGTATGCTAGTTAGGATATATGCTTTGGAAAATTGAAAATATACATGTATAATTATAGAAAACATAGATCCAAAGCATCTAGGGTTGCATGTGCACCATAGGAGTGTTATAGTGCTCAAAACCCAACATGTGATTCAAGCTTCACTTCCAATTTCTTTATAAGGATATGTCTTAGAGATAGTAAGCCATATCCTTAATCTTGTCCCTACTAATATGGTTGCCAAAACATCTCACGAGATGTGGACAAGGAAAGTTCCCTTGCTATGCCACATCAAGGATTGGCATTGTGAAGCTTTCGTTAGACGAGAGAATCACGACAATATAGAATCTAGAAGTGATAAGTGTGTTTTCATAGGTTATCAACAAAAGTCTTTTGGACACTTGTTTTATAAACCTAGTGATAACATGGTATTCATAGCTCGAAGTGGAGTCTTTTGTGATACAGAGTGCATATTTAAATAGGACAGTGGGAGTGCCATTGATCTAGAAGAAATTCTAGAATCAAGCAATGAAGGAACCTTGGAAGACACTAGCTCTCAACCAAAGGATGAGACTCTTGTTGAGCCAATTGAAAATTCATTACCTCTTTGTCGATCCAGTAGATTTCACATGCCTCCTGATTTCTATGGTTTCCACATAACATGAGATGATGACACATTTATCAGTGATGGTACACTAATAAATTTGGATAAGCCGGCTAACTACAAGGAAATAATTGTGAGACCTAAGGCTGCCAAATGCAAAGAGGCAATAGACATTCTCCTTATGGAATCTTCGCTTCCATGAGAAAATCAAAGAGTTTGGTTTCTCTAGGAGCGAGGATGAGTTATGCGTGTACGTTAATGCTAGTGGGAGTAAAGTTACTTTCCTTGTATTGTATGTTGATGACATACTCCTTATGGGAAATGACATTCCAACCTTGCAAGATGTGAAATCTTGTCTTGGGATGTGTTTCTCCATGAAGGATCTATGGAAAGCTTTATATATTCTTGGGATAAGATTTCTGAGGGATAGAAAGAAAAGGCTTATTAGTCTTCATTAGATTACTTACTTGGACAAGATACTAAAGCATTTTAGTATGTAAAATTCCAAGAAAAAAGAACTACCTATTCAGAGTAATGCCAAGTTGAGTAAGACTCAAAGCCCTAGTACATATGAAGAGTTAGCTGACATGAATCGAGTCCCATATGCTTCGGATGTAGAACGGATGATGTATGCTACGACATGTATTCGCCCTAATGTTTCTATTCTTTGAGCATGGTTAGCCAATTTTGGAGCAATCCTGATAAAGCTCATTGGACTGTAGTAAAGAACATACTTAAATATCTAAGAAGGACTAAGGATATGATTTTAATCCTTGGAGGTAGTGATACATTAAGAGTAACTGGATATAGTTACGTCAATTTTCAGATAGATCGAGACAACTTTTGTTCTCAGTTGGGCTGGGTGTTTGTGTTAAATAGTGGAGTAGTGACTTGGAAAAGATCCAAGCAGGATACAATGGATGATTTTACTTGTGAATTAGAGTATATCATAGCAAGTGATGCATCAAAGGAGGTGACTTGGTTGAAGAACTTCATTAGAGATCCTGGATTAATCCCGATAAATTTAGAGCTATTGGAACTTTACTGTGATAATGAAGGCACACTTGCTTTGAACAAAGAACCCAAGGATCATAGTAGATCTAAGCATATCGACAAAAAGTACTATTACATTAGACATAGGGTTGAAGAAGGTCATTTGGTAGTGAAGAGAGTATCCTCGGAAGATAATCCTACAGATCCTTTCATAAAGGATTTGATTAGGGTTAAGCATAACCAACATGCTGGGAGCATAGGCTTCAGAGATGATATTAGTTTTAGTAGTTAGTTGATATTTTGAAACTTGTAACAAAATAAATGTACTTGTAATTGGTGATTGAACAACAAAGATTATGTATGAGTATGATTATTGCCTTATTTGATTATTTATTCTTGTGTTTTGTTTTGCATGTTTTACTTCCTGGATGATTTGATTACTCAAAAGTCCATGTTCGTTCGTACTTTTCAAAGCAAGTAATGAATCAGTATTATCATGAATGGATTGTAGATCATCTATGGAGATTAGAAATTGTAATGGTTGTGATGTGTGTAAATTCAACTAGTTTTATCCCTACTTTTTATTAATAATTTGAGCACACAAAGGCAGTGAACCTGTCTGTAAGTGGTATAGATTGATAAGTGAGGTATCGAACTCAGGGAACGGGAAATTAAACTAATAGCTAATTTTAACTAAAACAAATAATAAAAGTAAAGGGTTTTTCTCTAGTTTTGCAAGACTAGAAACTTAGACAAACTAAATTAACTAATTAACTAAAGCAACAACTATTCACCAAATTTGATAAAGATGTTTCTATTTAGGTTCAACCAATTCACTCCTATGGTTATTTAAGTTAAGGTGGATTAATTGATATTGGTTATCAATTATAATAGTTAGGTTCATATTCATTACTCCTAACCCTTAGACAATTAACTAATTTAAGCGTTGATCAAGTGTTTAGACTAATTAATTCCCTAGATTAATTATTTGGATTAAATAAGATTTGTAATGGTTAATTAAGTTATTAATTCAATTAACCTCTTGTTGATGGTTTCTCAAACAAGGTCACACATTAATCTTCCTATTTTCTTATTAATCTTAGTTTCATAATCATTACTTCTAAGCATATGGTTTAGCATTCACATAGACATATGAGGTTAACAATTAAGTGATGTTCATGCAACCTAATTGCCTTCCAATTAACAGAAAATAGTAGTGATTAATACATAAGGTTCTTTAACAAACTTAATTTAATAAATCACCAATAGACAATTAATCAAAAATTAATAATTAAACCATACGAGTTCTTTGGTATTCCCCAAACAGAAACAAAAACGAATTTAGCTCATAATTGCAGTAGAAACAAACATAAAAACAAAGTTTACTAAAGCAAACATGTTCAATTCCTAAGTCTTAGTGGTAGAATTAACCTAATTGTTTGAATTCTTCCAACTCTTGAAGCCTAGGGTTCCTTAGCGCCTTCTGAAACTCTTAGTCGCAGCTAATCCTTCAAAAATTGCAAGGGGTCCCATCCCATGAGATAAGGATTCGTCTTTTATAGATATCCCAAAACAGGGTGTACTCGGCGAGTAGCAGAATCAACTCGCCGAGTAGATCCATACTTATCCGTCTTAAATCAGCAGTCGTATTTATCTTCTGGCATATCCTCGTGTACTCGCCGAGTAGGGTCGATCTACTCGCCGAATAGAACTCCTTCTTTCACTCTTTAATCTTCAATTGCTTTCCTTTTCTCCTTTTTGCTTCCAAGCATATCTTTTGGACTGAAAACACAATTCACAACATTTTAAGTACCTTTTGTCCACATTATTCACATAATTAATCAAAAATAACTAAGAATATATGTTAAATAATTAACTAATTATGCACATATCAAAATACCCCACACTTGACTTTTGCTTGCCCACAAGCAAAACTGAATTTTAGTATACTAATATTACATAAGACAATCCCAATCAAACCCAGCCATTATGCCAAGACCGCAACGCATGCATTTGTGTCTAAAATTTTCCTAATAACCCCCCATACTCCAAATACTCACAATCCTCATAAACATTCGCCCACTCACCCCGAACTATGCTCATTTTATGCAACCCTCCGAATCCATCCTCAGAAAATCTCTTTACCCTCAAGGTATTTTTAATTGAGCAACCCAAGCATACATATTCTAGAATTACAACTTTTCGATACCACTATGGAATTCTTTGAATTCTTCACTTTCTTGATAATTTGATCTTTGATATCTTCGAATTCACCAACTTGTATTGACTTTTGGTATCTTCAACTTTTTGGATTTCTTGGAATTTTGATCTTTAGATCTTCACTTCATTTGCTCCAAAATTCTTATAACTTTTTCTAGTAATTCTTTTTTTTCATGTATTTCTCAATATATATAAATTTTTTTCACTCAAATCCCTACATGCTTAAGCAGGAGCGCTCAACTTCAACCTTTATTGGTTAGCGATAATAATTTTCCTGGATACATTTCTGGTACACGATGCTAAACATATTGCATCCTTCAAACTAAGCGAGGTCGTGTTTTTGTCCCATGATTTCACTAGAATAAGGAAGCCACAAATGCACTAGAACGTATATTGGCTCAACTACCAATTTGGGTTTTCATGCAATCATTAAATATAATACTAGCATGATCCCTAATTGCTTTACCAAAATTTTCTAAATCAGCCCTAGCAATGTTAATGCAAAATTTTCAAAATTTATCATAAATTAACTAAAATTTTAACTAATATAACAAAACCCTACCCCACACTTAATTTATGATATGCCCTCATTGCATATTATACCAACTAAAAATGCAAATAGAGAGAAAGTTGGAACAAACTCCCCTGGGGTAGCAGTCGCTAGGTTGACACTCTCTTCTTCAACTCCTTCTTCTAGTGACTTTAACCATGGGAACAGCTCATCTATGGCACGGGCGTCATACGTCTCGTGTGGTTGATAGCTCGAAAAACTCCAAGGAAAAGGGTTGTTGCACAATCTTCAGTAGTAATTCATAAAGAGTATATGAATGGCGCAGAAAAACTAGCCAGAACAAATCAGAAACTCCTCCTGCAGCAGGCTACTCGGCGAGTAGGTGAACAAACTCGGCGAGTAGAACTCGATTGGCAAAGTAGTTCGTGCAAAAGCAGATGTACTCGCCGAGTAGTGTTAGTGCACTCGGCGAGTAGAGCTTATATTTCCAGAATTCTATGAACCGCTGTCTCTCTTTACGTTGGTGTTGACATGGAAATATAAATGTACTCTCCCGTGAACTTCCTAAGCAGCAACACTTCATAAAACTCTCGATTCGTACGGACTCAATCCTAGGAACAAGACTCCATAATCACTCATAAAGACTCTCATTCTTCTCTTGACCCTTCCTAATTAGCATGCTTCCTAGCTTCAATACCTGAAAAGAAAACTAAAAGTAACACTAATATTCCAACCACATAGCCAAATTCAACATGTCCACAATTGTCTTAAAACAAACATCATAACCAAACAAAACAAAATCAAATAAAATCTTCATTCTTCCTCTTCCATTCCGGCTCCTCCAGCTCCACTACCTCCTTCTCCACCCCTTCTTCGCATCCTCTCGTCCCAATCCATAATATAAGGGTAGCCGTGTCCCGGTCGCGGGGCAATATGTATTTGTTGGAAAAGATACTCGAAGGATTGATTGGTGTAATTAACCCCTCGCCCAATATCATCCAAGTAGTGTCGGTACTCCACTTGGTTCCATCCCTCGTTATCCTCCACCAGAATAACCGGTGGGTCTTCTCGTACTCGCTCTCTCCTTGGCCTAACCCGCCTTCCCGGCTCCTCGGGGACCACCAGCTCATCCTCATTCGGGATAGTAAAAGAGTCGCCAAATTTTTCAACCATCCGAGCCCTCCTATAAAGTGCAGTGTTGAACGGAGGAGGGTGGATAATCGTTAGCGTTTGAGCTTGCGGCAATTCCAAGATCCCAAATGATCTCGCAAGCCGAGTAATGAACATGCCCTCATTGATCTTCGAGTTTATCTTCTCCTTGACCGCTCCCTCCGCAAGAAATTTAGCAATGCAGTACGGGAGGTTGCAGAAGACATCGGGAGTGATGATACTCCATAAGTAAAAGATATCAAGGGTGGGAACTTTGTCCCCATCCTTCCGCATATTGATCGTGCTTGCAACGAACCGGTGAATGAGTCGGTGGATTGGAGAACGGATATGACCTTCTTGAGCAGTGGAAGGTATGTAGACCCGGTTAGCAATTGTACTCCACCATGTCAACGCCACCACCCCCTCGGGAAGTTCTTTGTAGGTATTCTCCAAGAAGGCTTCAAAGTATTCCGTCATCGACATGTCTTGATCGTAGATGCCCAACCGCCAAGAGAACTCAACCATGCTGCATTGTCGCAGCTCCCCACCCAAAGAAAACGAGATCGTGTTTGGATTGTAAAACTCACTACCACCTCGGAATGAAATGGTAGCAAAGAATTCCCAGCACAACTCCGCATATACTGGCTCTTGGATTTTAAACAATTGCAACCAACCATCACAAGTGATGTTGGCATATCCCAAGTTACAATCTTTCACCAAATATGGAGTAAGTTCCTCTTCCAAGCCGACATTACCCATCCATCCCCAATCCACTGCATTTGGTAAGTGGATTTCTTTCTATCGCAGCGCTTCCAACCTGTTTAGGGCTCGAGTTTTGGAGGATTTGGAGGTGATTTGTTGAAAGGCTAACCATGGCATATCACCATGGCCTCCTCCACGTGATGACTGACCTCTTCTTGCCATGCTATCTGCATAAACATACCAAAAACACAGCAACAAACAACACCCAATAATTAAAACAGGAAAATTTTTGATCTTATTGGGACCTACTTGCCGAGTACACGAACGTACTCGCCGAGTAGTATGAACTTCTTGACAGATCGAGATCGGATCTGTGTAATCTGTGTAATAGTACAAATTGTTCATAGGGTTTTGTTGTAATTACTTATCTAAGCATAGATCTTGAAGAAATTACTCCTAACAACATCTAATTCATGAGTAAATCAAAGCCCTAAAAATTGGGAAAAACTCCCCAAATCTGAAATCATAACACATATGGGAAGATATGTGATAAAGATTGGACCTTTCATAAAATTAAAGGGTAAAGATGTTACCTTGTTGCTTGAATGAAGAGAAAGAAGAAGAAAATTGGAGAGATCTTGAAGAATACTTAGAGAGGCGGCTGAGAGGAAATGCTCGGCGAGTGTAGGGATGAATTGGTGAGTAATAACAATTTTTACAGGTTTTATTTTACTGGGTTTGAACCGGCTACTCGCCGAGTAGAATGGGTCTACTCGCCGAGTAGACACGCGTGTTATCGACTTTTGGCTGTAAGTGGACATTTGCTCACCGAGTATAGTCGATATACTCGCCGAGTAGATGTCACAGGTTGAATTTTTTTTTAAATTTGCCAATTTTAATGTATAAATTCATTTGTTTAGCCCTTCCACCCCACACTCACAACATAGCTTGTCCTTAAGCACTTAGAGACATAGAATAAATAAAGAAGAATGCAAAAAAAAAAAAACAATATGAAAAATAAAGAAAAGGAAAGAAAATGCAAACGTGAAACTCGGGTTGCCTCCCGAGAAGTGCTTCTTTTGATGGAGTCATTAGCTGGACTCCGCCCTGTCTACGTGTTTGCGATTCCGCACAGTAGAAGCTCCTCCAATCGTTCATTTCGGGGGACTCCTTCTTCATATTTCTTCACTCTATGACCATTGACTTTAAATGGTGTGTCGTCTCTTGATATCAATTCTATAGCCCTGTGAGGAAACACCGTCTTGACCAAAAAGGGACCATCCCACCTTGATTTGAGTTTGCCCGAGAAAAGTTTTAATCGGGAATTGAAAAGTAGTACTTTTTGGCCTTCATGGATGTCTTTGCTCTTGATTCTTTTGTCATGCCATCTCTTGGTCTTTTCATTATAGAGCCACGAACTAGAATAAGCCTCATTTCAGAGTTCTTCAAGGGCATTCATTTGCATTAAACGGTTGGTCTTCAATTCTTCTAGATCAAAGTTGCACCTCTTTAACGCCCAATATGCCTTATGCTCGATCTCAACCGGTAAATGGCATTGCTTTCCATAAACTAACCTATATGGTGTAGTACCAATAGGTGTTTTGAAAGCGGTACGAAATGCCCATAGCGCGTCATCCAATTTATCCGACCATTCCTTGCGGTTGCTTCCCACCGACTTCTCTAAAATACGCTTCAAGGCTCGATTGGTCACTTCAGTTTGTCCACTCTTTTGTGGGTGGTATGACGTGGAGAACTTATGGGTCACCCCATATTTCTTGAGCACCTTTTCCAATTGATCATTGGCAAAGTGTGTGCCTCGGTCACTAATTAGGGCCTTCGGAACACCAAACCGGGAGAATAGTTTTTTTAAGAATCATACCACTACCCGTCCGTCATTTATAGGTAAAGCCTGCGCCTCCGCCCATTTCGAGACATAATCTACCGCCACTAGGATGTACTTGTTTCCTTTGGATGTGGGAAAAGGTCCCATGAAGTCAATGCCCCATACGTCGAACACCTCACACACTTGAATGCAATGTTGTGGCATTTCATTTCGAGATGAAATGTTTCCCACCCTTTGACAAGCATCACATTCTTTGACATATTGGGTTGCATCTTTGAAGATTGTAGGCCAATAGAACCCAATGTCAAAGATCTTCTTTGCGGTATAGTGTGCTCCATGATGTCCTCCCATGGGCCCGCTATGGAAGTGTTCTAGTATTCTTCGGCTTTCCTTCCCGAACACACATCTTCTTATAATTCCATCCGCACAGCTTCGAAAGAGGTATGGATCGTCCCAAAAGTAATATTTGATCTCCGCAAAGAATTTCTTCTTTTGCTGACTACTATAATCCTTCGGGACGTAATTTGTAGCTAAATAGTTAGCTATGTCTGCGAACCATGGCTCCTCTCCTACGGACACCATAATGTATTCATCCGGAAAGTCGTCTCCATCCTTATCTTCTTGCAATTTCGGGTTCTCGAGCCTAGATAAATGATCGGCCGCTATGTTCTCCATTCCTTTCTTGTCTCGTATCTCTATATCGAATTCTTGAAGAAGTAGCACCCATCGTATTAGTCTTGGCTTGGCATCCTGTTTGGAAAACAAATACTTGATAGCCGAGTGGTCAGTAAAAACAGTGGTTTTAGATAAAACCAAGTAAGGGCGAAACTTGTCAAAAGCGTAAACCACGGCTAACAATTCTTTTTCAGTAGTAGTATAATTCTCTTGGGCAGGATTTAAGGTCTTGCTTGCATAATAGATGAGTTGAAAGTGCTTATCAACCCTTTGACCAAGGACCGCTCCTAGTGCATAGTCACTAGCATCACACATGATCTCGAACGGTAAGTTCCAATTTGGTGCTATAATGATCGGGGCATTAGTTAATTTTTCCTTTAGAAAGTCAAATGCCTCTAAACACTCTTTAGTAGAATTAAAGGGTGCATCTTTTAGTAATAATTGTGTTAGAGGTTTCGTGATTTTGGAAAAATATTTTATAAAACGCCGGTAAAAACCTGCGTGTCCCAAAAAACTTCTAATGCCCTTCACATTAGTTGGTGGGGTAATTTGGCAATGGTGTCTATCTTTGCCCGATCCACCTTAATTCCCTTTTTAGAGACTTTGTGTCCCAAAACTATACCCTCCTTGACCATGAAGTGACACTTTTCCCAATTTAGGACCAAGTATGTTTTCTCACACCTAGCAAGCATTGAGTCAAGGTTTGTGAGGCAATCATTGAAAGAAGATCCGAATACAGAAAAGTCATCCATAAAGACCTCCATGAACTTTTCCACCATATCATGGAATATGGAGGTCATGCACCTTTGAAATGTCGCAGGTGCATTGCATAGTCCAAATGGTATGCGTCTATAGGCGAAAGTCCCACTTGGGCATGTAAAGGTGGTCTTTTCTTGGTCCATTGGGTCTATGGGTATTAGAAAATACCCTGAAAACCCATCTAAAAAGTATTAGTAGCTATGACCCGATAGTCTCTCTAATATTTGATCTATGAAAGGAAGGGGAAAATGGTCTTTGCGAGTGGCATCGTTTAGCTTTCGATAATCGATGCACAGTCGCCAACCAGTTACCGTTCGCGTTGGAATTAACTCGTTCTTTTCGTTGGTAATGACCGTCATTCCTCCTTTCTTGGGAACCACTTGGACCGGACTCACCCATGGACTATCGGAGATGGAGTAGATGATTCCTGCATCCAAAAGCTTGACCACCTCCTTCTTGACGACTTCTTGCTTGTTCGGGTTCAATCGTCTTTGATGTTGCACCACCTACCTTGCTCCTTCTTCTAAATTGATTTTGTGAGAGCAGTAAGATGGGCTTATTCCCTTGATGTCGGAGATGCTCCATGCGATGGCTCTTTTCCTTTTCTTCAACACGCGTACAAGCTCCTCCTTTTCCGTCTTGGATAGGTCCGAGGCTATGATCACAGGCTTCTGATTTCCTTCTTCCAGAAAGGCATACTCCAGATGGTCAGGTAGTGTTTTAAGCTCCAATTTGTTGTGCATAGTGACGGACTCGCCGAGTGCAGGTTTGGTACTCGGCGAGTTGGTAGCTGCATTCACGACTTCTGGCTTTTCTTCAGATGTACTCGGCGAGTAGATCGGGTCTACTCGGTGAGTAGGGCTTTCAGATTGCTTCTTTATTTCTTCATACTCCGCTTCTTCCAACAGTCTTTCAATCTCTAGTAAGTCCTTTTCTAGGTCAAATACTTCATCCAAAGCTGCAAACTTGCTGGAATCTTCAGGTATGTCTTCTTCCAATAGTTCGTCAAGCATGTCGATTGAGAAAGCCGTGTCGTCACTACTCCTTGAGTACTTCATGGCTTGGTCTACCCTGAATGTCACTGAATCGTCCCCAACTCGCAATGTGAGCTTATAATCTCTCATGTCTACGATAGCGCTAGCGGTGTTGAGGAAGGGCCTTCCAAGGATAATTGGCACTTGCGGATCCGCCTCCATGTCGAGAATGATGAAATCAGCCGGGAAGACAAATTTGTCCACTTTCACTAGCAAATCTTCACAAATGCCTCTTGGGAAAGTAACAGTCTTGTTTGCCATATGAATTGCCATTCGAATTGGCCTTGGCTCTGGGAGGTCCAGCTTCTTAAAGAACGAGTATGGCATAAGGTTCACACTTGCTCCAGAATCAGCTAAGGCATGAATTGCAGCCAAGTTGCCAAATTGGCAAGGCAAAGTTAAGCTCCCCGGATCACCCTTCTTCTTTGGTAACTTGTTTAGCATTGCGGCGGAGCAATTCTCATTAAGCACTACCTTCTGCACATCCTCCATCTTTCTTCTGTTAGTGAGGAGTTCCTTAAGGAACTTCGCATACTTGGGCATTTGCATGACGGCTTCAATGAAAGGAATGTTGATTTGAAGAGTTTTAATATGGTCTAGAAACTTCTGATATTCCTCTTCCTGCTTCTCTTTCTTGGCTCGGGCTGGGTATGGCATTGGAGGCTGGTATGGTTTCAAGGGAGGCTGTTCATTTGTTTTAGCAGGGGTACTCGCCAAGTCCATCGGCCCTACTCGGCGAGTAGGACTCTCAGATTGTGAATGTTGGTTTTCTACTTGTTCTTCCGTTCCTTCCTTCTGTGAGTCCTTGGTTGCTTCAGTTCGAATGGGGGCCAGGGGAGTAATGATCTTCCCACTTCTTGTTGTAACAATATTTACTTGTGTGCCTCGTGGGTTGTTCTCGGTTTTGCTAGGAAGCTCACCCGGTGACCTTTGGTTTAGTTGTTGAGCAAGTTGCCCAAGCTGCGTTTCTATGTTGTGGATGGATGCTTGTTGGTTCCTAAGCATTGTTCTTGTTTCTTGGATAGCATCATCATGGTCACTATGTCTTTTCTCGGAAGCAGCCACAAATTTAGTTAGCATATCTTCCAAGCTTGGCTTCCTCTCTTGCACCGGCTCCTCCTTTTGGTAAAAGCCTCTCCCTTTTTGTCTGTACTTCTCCTCCTTGGCCTTCTTATACTCTTCGTAAGGCAGCCACTCCTTCTTTTGTTTGCGCCAGTCCTCATCATACCGGTCACCGCTCGAATAACATGCTTGTGCCTTTTTGTTGCCGTTCTCATCCAAATTGCAATCTCTAGTGAGGTGAGGTCCATTGCAGTTTTCATAACCCACCCGTATAGCATGGATAGTTTGATCCATTTTGTCCATTCTCCTATCCATGGTTTTTAACAGGGCCATGACCGTGGATAAATCTTCAGTAGCAGCGTACGCGGCTCCCCTCGTGACATCATTCCTAGGGTTGTGGTATTCTCTAGAGTGTTTAGAGAATTCTTCAATCAATTCTTTAATCACCGGCGGTGGCTTCTTTGTAAGTGGGCCTTGTGAGTCTAGCAACTGTCGGGTCGTGACATTGACTCCATCATAAAAGATGGAAACTTCTTGCTGGTTGTTTAGATCATGGTGTGGGCAATTTCTTAGCAGACTTTTGTACCTCTCTCATGCTTCATATAAAGACTCTCCAGCTTGTTGTTCAAAGTTTGCAATGGCCTTCTTCAGTTTGGCTATCTTGGATGGTGGGCAAAAGTGATCAATAAATTCTTCCTTCATTCTGGTCCATGTAGTGACTGATCCGGGGGGAAGTGATTTGAGCCAATCTTTAGCAGCACCCTTGAAGGTTACCGGAAGCATACGAAGTAGTTGAGTTTCACGGGTTACATTTGGAATGTTGAAGTAATCAGCAACATCATTTACTTCATCCAAATGTTTGTAGGCATCTTCATGATCTTTCCCATAGAAAGGTATTTCCTTGAGGGAAGCTAGGATATGACCTTTTAGCTCAAAGGTAGCAATTGCGGGAATTGCGGGTTGCACAAGTCCCGGGCCATGGTCGTCGCGCATCCTCTTCTTCCATTCTCCCATGGGGATTTCATCAATGTTAGCCATAGTGAATGCTAACTCTTCCTCCGATTCGGTTTCTTGCTCGTACGTTGCCTCCTCTTCTTCCTCGGTCTCGTATCCAATATCTTCTTGAATTGGCTCCTCAATTATCAAAGAAGCGCTAGAAGCTCCTGATTTACTGCTCTTCTTTTTCCCAAAAACAGTCTTCAAGTTGGACAATGGTGATTTCTTTGTGTGCTTGAAATCTCCACGTCCTTCCCTTTGTTTATTTTCAATGCGGATTTGGGGTCTTCAAACGGGGGTACCAGTGGTGTGTTTGCTCCTCTGGTCATGAAAGTCCTGAAATCGATCAAATAAAAAAAACGTAAAATGTCACACCCCGCTAAAGCGGAAACGCAAGGTATGACAGCGATAACGGTTTCATTGCAAAAGATAAAGATACATCACCATAGCAGTATTTAAAAGTTTACAACCCATAGCTTCAAAAGAAACAAAATACAAGTTTTTCAAAATAACATTGTTCAAAATATAGCTTCATAATAGCTTCAACACGATGCAACATGCTCTATGATGATGAATCTTTACATCCACTTACTAATTATTTCCTGAAAAAGCATGTAAAACGAGCGTCAACTATGAAAATAGTTGGTGAGTATCACAAGTTTATAAAATCGAGCGTACAATAAGGCTTTTCGTAAATACAAGTACATTGCTTCAATGATAAACAAGTTGATTGCTATTAATGAATACAAGTTTATTGCTATAACGAGAAACGAGTTTGTATGTGTATGAGCAAACAATGAGTCTCAACCAAACCTATGACTGAAGCCCTATCGAGATCTATGCTTATCGTTCCATAGATGAATATGGTATCATGCACTCCAGCGATTCGGGCGAGTGAGGAGTTGTCAATTCCTAATAGCGCTATCCATAACGACCATTGGCTCAAAGAGTTAATGGTTAGAGATAAGGGAAGGGCCTTAGTACGATAAGTTCTCATGTTCCGTGTTGCATAGACATACATAAAGAAACATAGCAATACAATAGCAATCATGTTTGATACAATTCAATTTAAATACAACATGCAAACAGTAGTTTTTCTGGACATGCTTTTCCACCCCAAAACATAAAAAACGAAAATAGGGGAGTGCGTGAATACTCACGATGTTTTGTGTAGACACAAGCGGTACTTCGGGATGCACCAACGTTTTACTACCGGGATCCTACGACACCAAACACACGCACTAGTGAGTTTCCATGTCGATATCTAATGCTAATATACTAAACTCTACATATAGGGAAATGCCAATTTATGTTTTAGTATTGGATTTATATCATTTTGTTACACTTTTTCTGATGTATTGAAATTTTACAAGTCGTGCGATTAATTACAACCTTGGAAGGTTAATTTTCCAAATTTTAAGTCTCAATAACAACATAAATTCACGAAAAATAGCATTCGAGGGATAAAAATTCTCAAACTTTTTATTTAACTGTTATTACACAATACTAAGCTGGGAAAATTATAAAAATGGATTTCCAAGCTGTTTAATTATATTTTATAATTTTTGAGCATTTATTTCAATAAAAATTGAAATAAATAGAAAACAGTTTCCAAAATTACCCAAACTTTTTATTTAATTGTTATTATACATAAATAGGCTGGGAAAAATATAAAATATATTTTTCAGTGGTTATTTGTATTTTTCCTTGTTTTATTCCTTTAAATAGTCATTAATTAAAGAAATATTATTAAACAGTTAAAATAAATTACCATAAATTTTTGTAACATCATTTACAGCATAAATATCTTGGAAAAAATATCAAAAGTGGTTTTCATAATGTATAAACTGGTTTTGGGTATTTATGTATATTTAAGTGAATTTTAGTGCAATTAACTTTAGAAAATAAGAGAAAAATAGTTTACAGTGGAGAAAAATATTCAAAATTTTTATGTAACCTCCTACTATATAATATGATATCCTGGCAAATTTTCATGAATTTTGGATAATCAGAACTATTTTTCCCATTTTTAGACCATTATAATTACCAAAAACTGGGAAAAATAGCTAGACATGATGAAAAATCTTGAAATTATTTTCTTGAGTCACCCATCACAGGTAAGGTATGCGAAAATTGTTAGATACAATTTTCACATCCTAAAAAGTGGTTTTGTAATTTATCATGTTCTAATTAAAAGAAAATTAGAAATCGTATTAAACAGTAACAAAAATTACTGAAATTTGGTGAGGGGTCATTATTCCCCATAAGTATCATCCATGAATTTATTTAGGATTTATTGACCTCTGGAAGTATTTTATATGATTTATGCCCTTGGTTTTAGCAATAATTCTAATAAATCAAATAAATAACAAAAACTCTTGAAATTTTCCAGATTATCTCATGCATGCAAGGGCTTTCAAAAGGAAAAATGTAAAAAAATGTATTCAGAAGAGAAATGAGGGTAATGATTCCAAACAATTTAAGAAAAGTTGCATGCAATAATGCATTAAGTGTAAATGTGGCTGAAGTTCATGAATTTGTGTAGCCCATTCAGTGAGGTTTTAAGCCACGAAATTTCAACCATAATTCACTAGATATGTTAAGTTTCTAAGGTATTTTTCCTCAGATTTATGGTTGGGTTTAAGGCCATTGTTTAAGCAAGATAAAAATAGTGATCACAGAAAAAGAGCTGTATGCGCAACCTTTTTGTAAAATCTGCTAAAAATCGGATATTTAATATTTTACAGTAAGACCAGTTGGGTTTGAAAGTTAACTCGTGGAACTAACCAATACAAAAAGAATATCATGATTTGGTTAAAAAATGACTGAGTTATGACTGTTCAAAGTCGAACAAAATAATCTGGCAGATTGCATGTTTGCTTGTGTGCATTTTTAGGGTATTTCAATAAGAACATCATGCATGTCCTTGGTAAGGCCCGATTTCTAACACATGCATGGAATGAATGAGCATCCAAGATGTACTAGAAATGGTTTAATGCTTTCGTTCATGCATGAACACACAAGAAATGGAGAAGAACATGAAATATTATGTTTTGATGTCACATGATCATATGTGCATCTTTTTCACTCCTTGCATGGGTTTGATCCCGGATTTTCACCATTTCAAGCACATGCATTGTGTTATGGTGAGAATCTACAAACCACAAGGGGAGAATAAAGATTTCTAGCCATGGAAAGGCATAGAATCCTAAAAGAAGAGAAAACTAAGAAGGAAAAGAAGTAGAATCATCAAACTATGGAAGAAGATGATGTTGTTTACCTTGGTTATGATCTTGAGAGAAGTAAGAACACTTCAAGGTCTTCAAAGTCTTGAAATTTGGCAGAGAAATGAGAGAAATTTCGTGAGTTTAGAGAGAGAGAGGAAGAGGGTGAAGTGTGTGAAGAGAGTGAAGTGAGAAGAGTGAAGAGAGAAGAGGTGGAGTGTGGGTTTGAGTTTAATCATGAGTTTTGGGAAGAGAGTGCATGGGGAGAGGGGAGATGGCCAGATTTTTGAGGCATTAAAGCCTCCTCTCTCCTAAATTCAAATTTTTATAAAAAATCCCTCCTTAACTTTTATAAAAATCTAATTTTTATAAAAATCTAATTTTTATAAAAGTGATTCTTTAAGCAATTTTTGATTTATTTAAAATCTTGTTTTTAACTAATAAATTATGATTAATACTTGTAATTTATATTTCTATTTCATTGGTATAATCCATAATTTGATTAATAAAATTTGATATTAGAAAGTTTATAGCCAAATTTTATAAAGTTTTTAAGCTTTAAGATTTATAAATTTGGATTTTTGGCTGTTTAGAGTTTTTGGAACATTGATTGATATTCAACAACATGTTGAAGTATAATTAGAATGTTTTAATTTATTTTTAGAGTTTTATACCCTATTTCAATTATAACAAAGCTTGAAGCTTTATTCTAATTATAGTATTGGCATTTCCTATTGTAGCTAAGCAACTTACTAGAATTGTAAGTATCAAGTATATTAGTCCTAGACCTTAGTTGGATCCTAGTTTATGCAAGATTTTTGACCTAATTTATACTACTAGGTCATGACATGTTGTGCATGAATGGTTATTATAAAGATGCATGAGTCCAAGAATGACCTGAATTGGCAGTTGTCACAGTATCCCCCACTTAAAAAGAATTTCGTCCCGAAATTCATTCTATGTCATCGCTTGTCATCGCAAGGGAAAAGTTGCGGATACTTTTCCTTTATGAAGTCCTCGCGCTCCCAGGTGTACTCCGGCCCGCGTTTTGAGTTCCATCGAACTTTCACAATCGGGATCTTACTCCGCTTAAGTTGTTTTACCTCCCTGTCAAGGATTTCTATCGGTTCCTCAACGAAGCTCAGCTTATCATTGATCTTAATTTCCTCCAGGGGTACTATTAATGTTTCGTCGGCTAGACATTTCTTAAGGTTGGAGACGTGGAATGTGTCGTGAATGGCGCTTAACTCTTGGGGCAATTGGAGTTTATACGCTACCGGACCAATCCTTTCAAGGATTTCAAAGGGTCCAACATATCTCGGGCTTAGTTTTCCTTTCTTACCAAAACGCACAAGCCCTTTCCAAGGCGACACTTTTAAAAGTACCTTGTCTCCTACTTGGAATTCTAATGGTTTTCGACGATTATCCGCATAACTTTTCTGACGATCTCTAGCAGCTTTAAGCTTATCTTTGATGATAGTAATCTTGTCAGATGTTTCCTGGATAAGTTCGACTCTAGTCAACTGTCTGTCACCGATTTCTGTCCAGCATAAGGGCGAACGACACTTGCGTCCATACAATGCTTCATATGGAGCACATTGGATACTCGTGTGGTAACTGTTATTGTAGGAAAACTCAATTAGGGGCAAATGAGTATCCCAATTTCCTTTGAACTCAATGACACACGCTCGTAGCATGTCTTCCAATGTTTGTATTGTTCTCTCTGTTTGCCCATCTGTCTGAGGGTGGTAAGCTGTGCTCAAATCTATCTTGGTTCCTAGTGCCCTCTGTAACATCCACCAAAATCGAGATGTAAAACGACTATCTCTATCAGAAATGATAGATAGGGGTACACCATGCAGAGAAACAATTTTGTCGATGTAGATTTGGGCCAATTTTTCCATCTTGAAATCTTCTCGAATAGGGAGAAAGTGAGCGGATTTCGTCAGTCGATCCACTATGACCCAAATTGAGTCGTGACCTCTAGCAGTTCTAGGGAGTTTGGTAACGAAATCCATAGATATTTGCTCCCATTTCCATTGGGGAATTTCAGGTTGTTGCAACAACCCGGAAGGTTTCTGATGTTCAGCTTTGACTATTGAGCATGTCAAACACTTCCCGACGTACAAGGCAATATCCTTTTTCATTCCAGGCCACCAATAGTACTCTTTAAGATCCTTGTACATCTTATCTGCTCCAGGGTGGATGGAGTATTTAGATCGATGAGACTCTTCTAATACCATGTCTCTCAGGTTGTTAACCCTTGGAATCCAGACCCTGTCTTTAAAATAACGAACTCCATCAGGTTTGGTTTCAAATCTTTCTTCCAAACCATGTAAAGTTTCGCCTGGAAGATTTTCCTTGCATAACGCTTTCTCCTGGGCATTAATGATTTGAGATTTCAAGCTTGTCTGAATTACCATTCCCAAAGCTCTCACACGGGAAGGTTTCACTCTTACTTTCCTACTAAGAGCGTCGGCTACTACGTTAGCCTTTCTTGGGTGGTATCGTATCTCACAATCATAATCACTAAACAACTCTACCCATCTTCTCTACCGCATGTTTAACATTTTCTGATCCAGAATATGCTGAAGGCTTTTGTGATCGGTATAAATGGTGCATTTGGTTCCGTACAAATAATGCCTCCATATCTTAAGGGCGAAAACTATTGCTCCTAGTTCTAGATCATGGGTGGTATAATTCTTCTCGTGCGGTTTGAGTTGTCTGGAAGCATATGCAATGACCCTATCTTTTTGCATTAGCACACATCCTAATCCTTGATGAGACGCATCACAATACACCACAAAGTTCTCTGATCCTTCTGGTAAAGCCAGAATTGGTGCATTGCACAGCTTGTTTTTCAGGATTTGAAACACCTCTTCGTGTTTCTCTTCCCAGAGAAATTTTCTATCCTTTTGGGTCAAAGATGTTAATGGTTGAGCAATCCTAGAGAAATTCTCAATGAAGCGTCTGTAGTACCCAGCTAATCCTAGGAATTGTCGTATTTCTGTCGGGGTTTTGAGGGCCTCCCATTTCTTGATTGCCTCTATCTTAGCTGGATCTACATGGATTCCTCTTTCACCGATCACATGACCAAGAAAATGTACTTCCCGAATCCAAAATTCACACTTATTGAACTTGGCATACAATTTTTGTTCCTTCAACAGCTCCAACACTAGCTTTAGATGTCTATTGTGATCTTCTTTGGTCCGCGAGTAAACAAGTATGTCATCGATAAAGACAATTATAAACCTGTCTAGGTATGGTCTACAGACCCTATTCATCAAATCCATGAATACAGCGGGTGCGTTCGTTAGTCCAAAAGGCATGACTAAGAATTCATAATGTCCATAACGGGTTCTAAACGTTGTCTTGTGAATGTCCTCTTCGTGAATTCTTAGCTGATGATACCCTGACCGAAGGTCGATTTTTGAGAAGTAGGAAGCGCCCTGCAACTGATCGAACAAGTCATCTATTCTAGGGAGGGGATATCGATTCTTGATTGTCAACTTGTTCAATTCTCTGTAATCAATGCACATTCGGAACGAACCATCTTTCTTTTTGACGAATAACACTGGGGCTCCCCAAGGTGAAGAACTTGGTCGAATAAACCCTTTGTCTAGAAGTTCTTGAAGTTGTCCGGATAGTTCTTGCATCTCGGATGGTGCAAGGCGATATGGTGCTTTTGCTACCGGTGCCGCTCCGGGAACTAAGTCTATCCGAAATTCGACCTGTCTATAAGGGGGTAGACCGGGCAATTCCTCCGGAAATACTTCGGGATAGTTTTGAACCACCGGAATCTCCTTGAGTTGCTTAGCTTCTAGTTCTCTTTCTAGCACGTGGGCCATGAATGCAATATAATTCTTCTTCAGGTACTTGTGAACCTTCACGCTTGATACTATGTTTAAACTTCTTCCTGGCTTCTCACCGTGTATGATAAGGGTTTCTCCATTAGGGAGAGGCACTCTAATGACTTTCTCATAACAACCAATGTCTGCTCTATTTTTGGATAACCAATCCATCCCTACTATCACATCAAAACTACCTAGCTCTATAGGAATTAGGTCAATGCTAAAGAGTTTATCAGCTAAATTCAGAGTACAACCAGGAATTATATCACTAGCCCTAATTTCATACCCATCAGCAAGTTCAATAGCATATGCAATCCTCATCTTTACCGATTTCAAGCCAATTAACGGTCTAAATGCTAAAGAAACAAAACTCCTATCTGCTCCCGCATCGAATATTACTGATGCAAAGTGGTTGTTCAGGAGGAACGTACCTGTTATCACTTCAGGGTTCTGACGAGCTTCTTCTGCACCAATCACAAAGGCTACACCTCTTGGTTGTCTAACTTGATTTCCTTGAAAGTTTTGCCTGGCTTGGCCTTGTCCATGGTTACCAGGTCCATTGTTCAGTTTAGGACATGCTCTACGGAGATGATCAATACTCCCGCACTCGTAACATGTCCTTTTTCCCTCCTTATTCACCTTACAATACTTCGAGTAATGGCCTGTTTGCTTACAGTTTTGGCACACCGGGCAAGCTCCCTTGTGATGGAAGTTACACTTATTGCACTTCGGAAGCGGCCCTGAGTACTGCTTTCGCTCCTGCACTTCTTGTCCTTGAGTTTTCACTGGTTCTCGCTCCTGGGCTCTTACCATAAAGTTTCTTGAGACTTTCTGCTTCCTCCCTGACTTGCCTCCATACTTCTTCTCTCCCTGATCTGCTGGCTTCCTCTTGCTACTAGAGCTTTCCATTGTCGATGCTCCCATCCTTATCACATCACAATCAATAATAGCCAACCAAACATATAATATGCTGTCATCGCATGACCTGCCTCTCGTCTAGCAGCACTAGCAGTGTCAGCAGTCTCCATCGAATGCTGATACAGGATTTCCATTCCTGCCAAGACTTCATCCAAAACTTCTCGATGCCCAGCTATCACAGCGAGACTGTGACGTAGGCCTGCTGCTATCGACTGCAATCTCCGGGACTCCTCCGGGGTCATACCTGGCTGTCGGACAGGTATCCCTATGACTTGCTGAGGTGAGGATGCTCTTGGTCCTGCATCGCTGGGTCCTACCCCGCTAGGTCCTGCCGTGCCATGTCCTGCTGTGCTGGCGGGTATCCTTCCTGGAATGGGGACACTCTTCCTCGCTGTCCTCCGAATGCGAAGTCCATAGAGCGGTGGCTGTGGCAACACCGATGTCGGTGATGCCTCGCGTCGTTGACTCGGGGCGTTGTCATTGCTGATCTCCACCGAGTTCCCAGTATCTTCCGTATCCTCTGATGGGTCTTCTTCTACCGAGGCGGGGGGATTACGTCGAGGGATAACAGTGACGTAGCCAGATTCATCGGCTGAGGCGGTAGCGCGGGAAGATGACGATCTTGACATAGTGGACTGTGACATAGTTTCAATGAGATATGAAATAAATGACAATGCATGCCTATAATATGCAATGCTTACACACACCAAAATTAACCTTTTGAAATTTTTAAATAAGGTTTTCTCAAATATTTTTGTTGAACATATTCCCATTATAATTAGCTCAAGCTTTGTATAAATCTTTTCTTAATTAAACATAGGTGATCAGGCTATGTTTAATCAAGGTCCAATAATACAACTCCCGACCTAATTAGACTAGTAATATGTTTGATGTAAAAAGAATTTCTTTGTAAGTTTTAGTTATAGGTTGTGTTTTCTTAAAGAAAAACCGATGTTCTCTATAACTTTAGCTCTGATACCACTTCTGTCACACCCCGCTAAAGCGGAAACGCAAGGTATGACAGCGATAACGGTTTCATTGCAAAAGATAAAGATACATCACCATAGCAGTATTTAAAAGTTTACAACCCATAGCTTCAAAAGAAACAAAATACAAGTTTTTCAAAATAACATTGTTCAAAATATAGCTTCATAATAGCTTCAACACGATGCAACATGCTCTATGATGATGAATCTTTACATCCACTTACTAATTATTTCCTGAAAAAGCATGTAAAACGAGCGTCAACTATGAAAATAGTTGGTGAGTATCACAAGTTTATAAAATCGAGCGTACAATAAGGCTTTTCGTAAATACAAGTACATTGCTTCAATGATAAACAAGTTGATTGCTATTAATGAATACAAGTTTATTGCTATAACGAGAAACGAGTTTGTATGTGTATGAGCAAACAATGAGTCTCAACCAAACCTATGACTGAAGCCCTATCGAGATCTATGCTTATCGTTCCATAGATGAATATGGTATCATGCACTCCAGCGATTCGGGCGAGTGAGGAGTTGTCAATTCCTAATAGCGCTATCCATAACGACCATTGGCTCAAAGAGTTAATGGTTAGAGATAAGGGAAGGGCCTTAGTACGATAAGTTCTCATGTTCCGTGTTGCATAGACATACATAAAGAAACATAGCAATACAATAGCAATCATGTTTGATACAATTCAATTTAAATACAACATGCAAACAGTAGTTTTTCTGGACATGCTTTTCCACCCCAAAACATAAAAAACGAAAATAGGGGAGTGCGTGAATACTCACGATGTTTTGTGTAGACACAAGCGGTACTTCGGGATGCACCAACGTTTTACTACCGGGATCCTACGACACCAAACACACGCACTAGTGAGTTTCCATGTCGATATCTAATGCTAATATACTAAACTCTACATATAGGGAAATGCCAATTTATGTTTTAGTATTGGATTTATATCATTTTGTTACACTTTTTCTGATGTATTGAAATTTTACAAGTCGTGCGATTAATTACAACCTTGGAAGGTTAATTTTCCAAATTTTAAGTCTCAATAACAACATAAATTCACGAAAAATAGCATTCGAGGGATAAAAATTCTCAAACTTTTTATTTAACTGTTATTACACAATACTAAGCTGGGAAAATTATAAAAATGGATTTCCAAGCTGTTTAATTATATTTTATAATTTTTGAGCATTTATTTCAATAAAAATTGAAATAAATAGAAAACAGTTTCCAAAATTACCCAAACTTTTTATTTAATTGTTATTATACATAAATAGGCTGGGAAAAATATAAAATATATTTTTCAGTGGTTATTTGTATTTTTCCTTGTTTTATTCCTTTAAATAGTCATTAATTAAAGAAATATTATTAAACAGTTAAAATAAATTACCATAAATTTTTGTAACATCATTTACAGCATAAATATCTTGGAAAAAATATCAAAAGTGGTTTTCATAATGTATAAACTGGTTTTGGGTATTTATGTATATTTAAGTGAATTTTAGTGCAATTAACTTTAGAAAATAAGAGAAAAATAGTTTACAGTGGAGAAAAATATTCAAAATTTTTATGTAACCTCCTACTATATAATATGATATCCTGGCAAATTTTCATGAATTTTGGATAATCAGAACTATTTTTCCCATTTTTAGACCATTATAATTACCAAAAACTGGGAAAAATAGCTAGACATGATGAAAAATCTTGAAATTATTTTCTTGAGTCACCCATCACAGGTAAGGTATGCGAAAATTGTTAGATACAATTTTCACATCCTAAAAAGTGGTTTTGTAATTTATCATGTTCTAATTAAAAGAAAATTAGAAATCGTATTAAACAGTAACAAAAATTACTGAAATTTGGTGAGGGGTCATTATTCCCCATAAGTATCATCCATGAATTTATTTAGGATTTATTGACCTCTGGAAGTATTTTATATGATTTATGCCCTTGGTTTTAGCAATAATTCTAATAAATCAAATAAATAACAAAAACTCTTGAAATTTTCCAGATTATCTCATGCATGCAAGGGCTTTCAAAAGGAAAAATGTAAAAAAATGTATTCAGAAGAGAAATGAGGGTAATGATTCCAAACAATTTAAGAAAAGTTGCATGCAATAATGCATTAAGTGTAAATGTGGCTGAAGTTCATGAATTTGTGTAGCCCATTCAGTGAGGTTTTAAGCCACGAAATTTCAACCATAATTCACTAGATATGTTAAGTTTCTAAGGTATTTTTCCTCAGATTTATGGTTGGGTTTAAGGCCATTGTTTAAGCAAGATAAAAATAGTGATCACAGAAAAAGAGCTGTATGCGCAACCTTTTTGTAAAATCTGCTAAAAATCGGATATTTAATATTTTACAGTAAGACCAGTTGGGTTTGAAAGTTAACTCGTGGAACTAACCAATACAAAAAGAATATCATGATTTGGTTAAAAAATGACTGAGTTATGACTGTTCAAAGTCGAACAAAATAATCTGGCAGATTGCATGTTTGCTTGTGTGCATTTTTAGGGTATTTCAATAAGAACATCATGCATGTCCTTGGTAAGGCCCGATTTCTAACACATGCATGGAATGAATGAGCATCCAAGATGTACTAGAAATGGTTTAATGCTTTCGTTCATGCATGAACACACAAGAAATGGAGAAGAACATGAAATATTATGTTTTGATGTCACATGATCATATGTGCATCTTTTTCACTCCTTGCATGGGTTTGATCCCGGATTTTCACCATTTCAAGCACATGCATTGTGTTATGGTGAGAATCTACAAACCACAAGGGGAGAATAAAGATTTCTAGCCATGGAAAGGCATAGAATCCTAAAAGAAGAGAAAACTAAGAAGGAAAAGAAGTAGAATCATCAAACTATGGAAGAAGATGATGTTGTTTACCTTGGTTATGATCTTGAGAGAAGTAAGAACACTTCAAGGTCTTCAAAGTCTTGAAATTTGGCAGAGAAATGAGAGAAATTTCGTGAGTTTAGAGAGAGAGAGGAAGAGGGTGAAGTGTGTGAAGAGAGTGAAGTGAGAAGAGTGAAGAGAGAAGAGGTGGAGTGTGGGTTTGAGTTTAATCATGAGTTTTGGGAAGAGAGTGCATGGGGAGAGGGGAGATGGCCAGATTTTTGAGGCATTAAAGCCTCCTCTCTCCTAAATTCAAATTTTTATAAAAAATCCCTCCTTAACTTTTATAAAAATCTAATTTTTATAAAAATCTAATTTTTATAAAAGTGATTCTTTAAGCAATTTTTGATTTATTTAAAATCTTGTTTTTAACTAATAAATTATGATTAATACTTGTAATTTATATTTCTATTTCATTGGTATAATCCATAATTTGATTAATAAAATTTGATATTAGAAAGTTTATAGCCAAATTTTATAAAGTTTTTAAGCTTTAAGATTTATAAATTTGGATTTTTGGCTGTTTAGAGTTTTTGGAACATTGATTGATATTCAACAACATGTTGAAGTATAATTAGAATGTTTTAATTTATTTTTAGAGTTTTATACCCTATTTCAATTATAACAAAGCTTGAAGCTTTATTCTAATTATAGTATTGGCATTTCCTATTGTAGCTAAGCAACTTACTAGAATTGTAAGTATCAAGTATATTAGTCCTAGACCTTAGTTGGATCCTAGTTTATGCAAGATTTTTGACCTAATTTATACTACTAGGTCATGACATGTTGTGCATGAATGGTTATTATAAAGATGCATGAGTCCAAGAATGACCTGAATTGGCAGTTGTCACAGTATCCCCCACTTAAAAAGAATTTCGTCCCGAAATTCATTCTATGTCATCGCTTGTCATCGCAAGGGAAAAGTTGCGGATACTTTTCCTTTATGAAGTCCTCGCGCTCCCAGGTGTACTCCGGCCCGCGTTTTGAGTTCCATCGAACTTTCACAATCGGGATCTTACTCCGCTTAAGTTGTTTTACCTCCCTGTCAAGGATTTCTATCGGTTCCTCAACGAAGCTCAGCTTATCATTGATCTTAATTTCCTCCAGGGGTACTATTAATGTTTCGTCGGCTAGACATTTCTTAAGGTTGGAGACGTGGAATGTGTCGTGAATGGCGCTTAACTCTTGGGGCAATTGGAGTTTATACGCTACCGGACCAATCCTTTCAAGGATTTCAAAGGGTCCAACATATCTCGGGCTTAGTTTTCCTTTCTTACCAAAACGCACAAGCCCTTTCCAAGGCGACACTTTTAAAAGTACCTTGTCTCCTACTTGGAATTCTAATGGTTTTCGACGATTATCCGCATAACTTTTCTGACGATCTCTAGCAGCTTTAAGCTTATCTTTGATGATAGTAATCTTGTCAGATGTTTCCTGGATAAGTTCGACTCTAGTCAACTGTCTGTCACCGATTTCTGTCCAGCATAAGGGCGAACGACACTTGCGTCCATACAATGCTTCATATGGAGCACATTGGATACTCGTGTGGTAACTGTTATTGTAGGAAAACTCAATTAGGGGCAAATGAGTATCCCAATTTCCTTTGAACTCAATGACACACGCTCGTAGCATGTCTTCCAATGTTTGTATTGTTCTCTCTGTTTGCCCATCTGTCTGAGGGTGGTAAGCTGTGCTCAAATCTATCTTGGTTCCTAGTGCCCTCTGTAACATCCACCAAAATCGAGATGTAAAACGACTATCTCTATCAGAAATGATAGATAGGGGTACACCATGCAGAGAAACAATTTTGTCGATGTAGATTTGGGCCAATTTTTCCATCTTGAAATCTTCTCGAATAGGGAGAAAGTGAGCGGATTTCGTCAGTCGATCCACTATGACCCAAATTGAGTCGTGACCTCTAGCAGTTCTAGGGAGTTTGGTAACGAAATCCATAGATATTTGCTCCCATTTCCATTGGGGAATTTCAGGTTGTTGCAACAACCCGGAAGGTTTCTGATGTTCAGCTTTGACTATTGAGCATGTCAAACACTTCCCGACGTACAAGGCAATATCCTTTTTCATTCCAGGCCACCAATAGTACTCTTTAAGATCCTTGTACATCTTATCTGCTCCAGGGTGGATGGAGTATTTAGATCGATGAGACTCTTCTAATACCATGTCTCTCAGGTTGTTAACCCTTGGAATCCAGACCCTGTCTTTAAAATAACGAACTCCATCAGGTTTGGTTTCAAATCTTTCTTCCAAACCATGTAAAGTTTCGCCTGGAAGATTTTCCTTGCATAACGCTTTCTCCTGGGCATTAATGATTTGAGATTTCAAGCTTGTCTGAATTACCATTCCCAAAGCTCTCACACGGGAAGGTTTCACTCTTACTTTCCTACTAAGAGCGTCGGCTACTACGTTAGCCTTTCCTGGGTGGTATCGTATCTCACAATCATAATCACTAAACAACTCTACCCATCTTCTCTGCCGCATGTTTAACATTTTCTGATCCAGAATATGCTGAAGGCTTTTGTGATCGGTATAAATGGTGCATTTGGTTCCGTACAAATAATGCCTCCATATCTTAAGGGCGAAAACTATTGCTCCTAGTTCTAGATCATGGGTGGTATAATTCTTCTCGTGCGGTTTGAGTTGTCTGGAAGCATATGCAATGACCCTATCTTTTTGCATTAGCACACATCCTAATCCTTGATGAGACGCATCACAATACACCACAAAGTTCTCTGATCCTTCTGGTAAAGCCAGAATTGGTGCATTGCACAGCTTGTTTTTCAGGATTTGAAACGCCTCTTCGTGTTTCTCTTCCCAGAGAAATTTTCTATCCTTTTGGGTCAAAGATGTTAATGGTTGAGCAATCCTAGAGAAATTCTCAATGAAGCGTCTGTAGTACCCAGCTAATCCTAGGAATTGTCGTATTTCTGTCGGGGTTTTGAGGGCCTCCCATTTCTTGATTGCCTCTATCTTAGCTGGATCTACATGGATTCCTCTTTCACCGATCACATGACCAAGAAAATGTACTTCCCGAATCCAAAATTCACACTTATTGAACTTGGCATACAATTTTTGTTCCTTCAACAGCTCCAACACTAGCTTTAGATGTCTATTGTGATCTTCTTTGGTCCGCGAGTAAACAAGTATGTCATCGATAAAGACAATTATAAACCTGTCTAGGTATGGTCTACAGACCCTATTCATCAAATCCATGAATACAGCGGGTGCGTTCGTTAGTCCAAAAGGCATGACTAAGAATTCATAATGTCCATAACGGGTTCTAAACGTTGTCTTGTGAATGTCCTCTTCGTGAATTCTTAGCTGATGATACCCTGACCGAAGGTCGATTTTTGAGAAGTAGGAAGCGCCCTGCAACTGATCGAACAAGTCATCTATTCTAGGGAGGGGATATCGATTCTTGATTGTCAACTTGTTCAATTCTCTGTAATCAATGCACATTCGGAACGAACCATCTTTCTTTTTGACGAATAACACTGGGGCTCCCCAAGGTGAAGAACTTGGTCGAATAAACCCTTTGTCTAGAAGTTCTTGAAGTTGTCCGGATAGTTCTTGCATCTCGGATGGTGCAAGGCGATATGGTGCTTTTGCTACCGGTGCCGCTCCGGGAACTAAGTCTATCCGAAATTCGACCTGTCTATAAGGGGGTAGACCGGGCAATTCCTCCGGAAATACTTCGGGATAGTTTTGAACCACCGGAATCTCCTTGAGTTGCTTAGCTTCTAGTTCTCTTTCTAGCACGTGGGCCATGAATGCAATATAATTCTTCTTCAGGTACTTGTGAACCTTCACGCTTGATACTATGTTTAAACTTCTTCCTGGCTTCTCACCGTGTATGATAAGGGTTTCTCCATTAGGGAGAGGCACTCTAATGACTTTCTCATAACAACCAATGTCTGCTCTATTTTTGGATAACCAATCCATCCCTACTATCACATCAAAACTACCTAGCTCTATAGGAATTAGGTCAATGCTAAAGAGTTTATCAGCTAAATTCAGAGTACAACCAGGAATTATATCACTAGCCCTAATTTCATACCCATCAGCAAGTTCAATAGCATATGCAATCCTCATCTTTACCGATTTCAAGCCAATTAACGGTCTAAATGCTAAAGAAACAAAACTCCTATCTGCTCCCGCATCGAATATTACTGATGCAAAGTGGTTGTTCAGGAGGAACGTACCTGTTATCACTTCAGGGTTCTGACGAGCTTCTTCTGCACCAATCACAAAGGCTACACCTCTTGGTTGTCTAACTTGATTTCCTTGAAAGTTTTGCCTGGCTTGGCCTTGTCCATGGTTACCAGGTCCATTGTTCAGTTTAGGACATGCTCTACGGAGATGATCAATACTCCCGCACTCGTAACATGTCCTTTTTCCCTCCTTATTCACCTTACAATACTTCGAGTAATGGCCTGTTTGCTTACAGTTTTGGCACACCGGGCAAGCTCCCTTGTGATGGAAGTTACACTTATTGCACTTCGGAAGCGGCCCTGAGTACTGCTTTCGCTCCTGCACTTCTTGTCCTTGAGTTTTCACTGGTTCTCGCTCCTGGGCTCTTACCATAAAGTTTCTTGAGACTTTCTGCTTCCTCCCTGACTTGCCTCCATACTTCTTCTCTCCCTGATCTGCTGGCTTCCTCTTGCTACTAGAGCTTTCCATTGTCGATGCTCCCATCCTTATCACATCACAATCAATAATAGCCAACCAAACATATAATATGCTGTCATCGCATGACCTGCCTCTCGTCTAGCAGCACTAGCAGTGTCAGCAGTCTCCATCGAATGCTGATACAGGATTTCCATTCCTGCCAAGACTTCATCCAAAACTTCTCGATGCCCAGCTATCACAGCGAGACTGTGACGTAGGCCTGCTGCTATCGACTGCAATCTCCGGGACTCCTCCGGGGTCATACCTGGCTGTCGGACAGGTATCCCTATGACTTGCTGAGGTGAGGATGCTCTTGGTCCTGCATCGCTGGGTCCTACCCCGCTAGGTCCTGCCGTGCCATGTCCTGCTGTGCTGGCGGGTATCCTTCCTGGAATGGGGACACTCTTCCTCGCTGTCCTCCGAATGCGAAGTCCATAGAGCGGTGGCTGTGGCAACACCGATGTCGGTGATGCCTCGCGTCGTTGACTCGGGGCGTTGTCATTGCTGATCTCCACCGAGTTCCCAGTATCTTCCGTATCCTCTGATGGGTCTTCTTCTACCGAGGCGGGGGGATTACGTCGAGGGATAACAGTGACGTAGCCAGATTCATCGGCTGAGGCGGTAGCGCGGGAAGATGACGATCTTGACATAGTGGACTGTGACATAGTTTCAATGAGATATGAAATAAATGACAATGCATGCCTATAATATGCAATGCTTACACACACCAAAATTAACCTTTTGAAATTTTTAAATAAGGTTTTCTCAAATATTTTTGTTGAACATATTCCCATTATAATTAGCTCAAGCTTTGTATAAATCTTTTCTTAATTAAACATAGGTGATCAGGCTATGTTTAATCAAGGTCCAATAATACAACTCCCGACCTAATTAGACTAGTAATATGTTTGATGTAAAAAGAATTTCTTTGTAAGTTTTAGTTATAGGTTGTGTTTTCTTAAAGAAAAACCGATGTTCTCTATAACTTTAGCTCTGATACCACTTCTGTCACACCCCGCTAAAGCGGAAACGCAAGGTATGACAGCGATAACGGTTTCATTGCAAAAGATAAAGATACATCACCATAGCAGTATTTAAAAGTTTACAACCCATAGCTTCAAAAGAAACAAAATACAAGTTTTTCAAAATAACATTGTTCAAAATATAGCTTCATAATAGCTTCAACACGATGCAACATGCTCTATGATGATGAATCTTTACATCCACTTACTAATTATTTCCTGAAAAAGCATGTAAAACGAGCGTCAACTATGAAAATAGTTGGTGAGTATCACAAGTTTATAAAATCGAGCGTACAATAAGGCTTTTCGTAAATACAAGTACATTGCTTCAATGATAAACAAGTTGATTGCTATTAATGAATACAAGTTTATTGCTATAACGAGAAACGAGTTTGTATGTGTATGAGCAAACAATGAGTCTCAACCAAACCTATGACTGAAGCCCTATCGAGATCTATGCTTATCGTTCCATAGATGAATATGGTATCATGCACTCCAGCGATTCGGGCGAGTGAGGAGTTGTCAATTCCTAATAGCGCTATCCATAACGACCATTGGCTCAAAGAGTTAATGGTTAGAGATAAGGGAAGGGCCTTAGTACGATAAGTTCTCATGTTCCGTGTTGCATAGACATACATAAAGAAACATAGCAATACAATAGCAATCATGTTTGATACAATTCAATTTAAATACAACATGCAAACAGTAGTTTTTCTGGACATGCTTTTCCACCCCAAAACATAAAAAACGAAAATAGGGGAGTGCGTGAATACTCACGATGTTTTGTGTAGACACAAGCGGTACTTCGGGATGCACCAACGTTTTACTACCGGGATCCTACGACACCAAACACACGCACTAGTGAGTTTCCATGTCGATATCTAATGCTAATATACTAAACTCTACATATAGGGAAATGCCAATTTATGTTTTAGTATTGGATTTATATCATTTTGTTACACTTTTTCTGATGTATTGAAATTTTACAAGTCGTGCGATTAATTACAACCTTGGAAGGTTAATTTTCCAAATTTTAAGTCTCAATAACAACATAAATTCACGAAAAATAGCATTCGAGGGATAAAAATTCTCAAACTTTTTATTTAACTGTTATTACACAATACTAAGCTGGGAAAATTATAAAAATGGATTTCCAAGCTGTTTAATTATATTTTATAATTTTTGAGCATTTATTTCAATAAAAATTGAAATAAATAGAAAACAGTTTCCAAAATTACCCAAACTTTTTATTTAATTGTTATTATACATAAATAGGCTGGGAAAAATATAAAATATATTTTTCAGTGGTTATTTGTATTTTTCCTTGTTTTATTCCTTTAAATAGTCATTAATTAAAGAAATATTATTAAACAGTTAAAATAAATTACCATAAATTTTTGTAACATCATTTACAGCATAAATATCTTGGAAAAAATATCAAAAGTGGTTTTCATAATGTATAAACTGGTTTTGGGTATTTATGTATATTTAAGTGAATTTTAGTGCAATTAACTTTAGAAAATAAGAGAAAAATAGTTTACAGTGGAGAAAAATATTCAAAATTTTTATGTAACCTCCTACTATATAATATGATATCCTGGCAAATTTTCATGAATTTTGGATAATCAGAACTATTTTTCCCATTTTTAGACCATTATAATTACCAAAAACTGGGAAAAATAGCTAGACATGATGAAAAATCTTGAAATTATTTTCTTGAGTCACCCATCACAGGTAAGGTATGCGAAAATTGTTAGATACAATTTTCACATCCTAAAAAGTGGTTTTGTAATTTATCATGTTCTAATTAAAAGAAAATTAGAAATCGTATTAAACAGTAACAAAAATTACTGAAATTTGGTGAGGGGTCATTATTCCCCATAAGTATCATCCATGAATTTATTTAGGATTTATTGACCTCTGGAAGTATTTTATATGATTTATGCCCTTGGTTTTAGCAATAATTCTAATAAATCAAATAAATAACAAAAACTCTTGAAATTTTCCAGATTATCTCATGCATGCAAGGGCTTTCAAAAGGAAAAATGTAAAAAAATGTATTCAGAAGAGAAATGAGGGTAATGATTCCAAACAATTTAAGAAAAGTTGCATGCAATAATGCATTAAGTGTAAATGTGGCTGAAGTTCATGAATTTGTGTAGCCCATTCAGTGAGGTTTTAAGCCACGAAATTTCAACCATAATTCACTAGATATGTTAAGTTTCTAAGGTATTTTTCCTCAGATTTATGGTTGGGTTTAAGGCCATTGTTTAAGCAAGATAAAAATAGTGATCACAGAAAAAGAGCTGTATGCGCAACCTTTTTGTAAAATCTGCTAAAAATCGGATATTTAATATTTTACAGTAAGACCAGTTGGGTTTGAAAGTTAACTCGTGGAACTAACCAATACAAAAAGAATATCATGATTTGGTTAAAAAATGACTGAGTTATGACTGTTCAAAGTCGAACAAAATAATCTGGCAGATTGCATGTTTGCTTGTGTGCATTTTTAGGGTATTTCAATAAGAACATCATGCATGTCCTTGGTAAGGCCCGATTTCTAACACATGCATGGAATGAATGAGCATCCAAGATGTACTAGAAATGGTTTAATGCTTTCGTTCATGCATGAACACACAAGAAATGGAGAAGAACATGAAATATTATGTTTTGATGTCACATGATCATATGTGCATCTTTTTCACTCCTTGCATGGGTTTGATCCCGGATTTTCACCATTTCAAGCACATGCATTGTGTTATGGTGAGAATCTACAAACCACAAGGGGAGAATAAAGATTTCTAGCCATGGAAAGGCATAGAATCCTAAAAGAAGAGAAAACTAAGAAGGAAAAGAAGTAGAATCATCAAACTATGGAAGAAGATGATGTTGTTTACCTTGGTTATGATCTTGAGAGAAGTAAGAACACTTCAAGGTCTTCAAAGTCTTGAAATTTGGCAGAGAAATGAGAGAAATTTCGTGAGTTTAGAGAGAGAGAGGAAGAGGGTGAAGTGTGTGAAGAGAGTGAAGTGAGAAGAGTGAAGAGAGAAGAGGTGGAGTGTGGGTTTGAGTTTAATCATGAGTTTTGGGAAGAGAGTGCATGGGGAGAGGGGAGATGGCCAGATTTTTGAGGCATTAAAGCCTCCTCTCTCCTAAATTCAAATTTTTATAAAAAATCCCTCCTTAACTTTTATAGAAATCTAATTTTTATAAAAATCTAATTTTTATAAAAGTGATTCTTTAAGCAATTTTTGATTTATTTAAAATCTTGTTTTTAACTAATAAATTATGATTAATACTTGTAATTTATATTTCTATTTCATTGGTATAATCCATAATTTGATTAATAAAATTTGATATTAGAAAGTTTATAGCCAAATTTTATAAAGTTTTTAAGCTTTAAGATTTATAAATTTGGATTTTTGGCTGTTTAGAGTTTTTGGAACATTGATTGATATTCAACAACATGTTGAAGTATAATTAGAATGTTTTAATTTATTTTTAGAGTTTTATACCCTATTTCAATTATAACAAAGCTTGAAGCTTTATTCTAATTATAGTATTGGCATTTCCTATTGTAGCTAAGCAACTTACTAGAATTGTAAGTATCAAGTATATTAGTCCTAGACCTTAGTTGGATCCTAGTTTATGCAAGATTTTTGACCTAATTTATACTACTAGGTCATGACATGTTGTGCATGAATGGTTATTATAAAGATGCATGAGTCCAAGAATGACCTGAATTGGCAGTTGTCACATAAAAAGAACAAAAAGATTGTAAAAAAATAAAAAAATATTGCTAACTAAACTGCTACTCGCCGAGTATGTGCGATTGCACTCGGCGAGTATCAGTGATATTTCAAGAAAAAAATTCTAAGTTTTAACCTAACTAAAACAGATACTAAAACCTAATTACCAGTTACTAAATTGCAATAAATGAACTTTATGCAAGTAAACTCACACAAAGGATCGAAAAAATTAGGAATTAGCTTAATTATTTAGAACCGTTTCCCGACAACGGCGCCAAAAACTTGATGTGTGTAAATTCAACTAGTTTTATCCCTATTTTTTATTAATAATTTGAGCACACAAAGGCAGTGAACCTGTCTTTAAGTGGTATAGATTGATAAGTGAGGTATCGAACTCAGAGAACGAGAAATTAAACTAATAGCTAATTTTAACTAAAACAAATAATAAAAGTAAAGGGTTTTTCTCTAGTTTTGCAAGACTAGAAACTTAGACAAACTAAATTAACTAATTAACTAAAGCAATAACTATTCACCAAATTTGAAAAAGATGTTTCTATTTAGGTTCAACCAATTCACTCCTATGGTTATTTAAGTTAAGGTAGATTAATTGCTATTTGTTACCAATTATAATAATTAGGTTCATATTCATTACTCCTAACCCTTAGACAATTAACTAATTTAAGCATTGATCAAGTGTTTAGACTAATTAATTCCCTAGATTAATTATTTGGATTAAATAAGATTTGTAATGGTTAATTAAGTTATTAATACAATTAACCTCTTGTTGATGGTTTCTCAAACAAGCTCACATATTAATCTTCCTATTTTCTTATTAATCTTAGTTTCATAATCATTACTTCTAAGCATATGGTTTAGCATTCACATAGACATATGAGGTTAACAATTAAGTGATGTTCATGCAACCTAATTGCCTTCCAATTAACAGAAAATAGTAGTGATTAATACATAAGGTTCTTTAACAAACTTAATTTAATAAATCACCAATAGACAATGAAGCAAAAATTAATAATTAAACCATAAGAGTTCTTTGGTATTCCCCAAACAGAAACAAAAACGAATTTAGCTCATAATTGTAGTAGAAACAAACATAAAAACGAAGTTTACTAAAGCAAACATGTTCAATTCCTAAGTCTAAGTGGTAGAATTAACCTAATTGCTTGAATTCTTCCAACTCTTGAAGCCTAGGGTTCCTTAGCGCCTTCTGAAACTCTTAGTCGTAGCTAATCCTTCAAAAATTGCCAGGGGTCCCTTCCCATGAGATAAGGATTCGTCTTTTATAGATATCCCAAAATAGGGTGTACTCGGCGAGTAGCAGAATCAACTCGCCGAGTAGATCCATACTTATCCGTCTTAAATCAGAAGTCGTATTTATCTTTTGGCATATCCTCGTGTACTCGCCGAGTAGGGTCGATCTACTCGTCGAGTAGAACTCCTTCTTTCACTCTTTAATCTTCAATTGCTTTCCTTTTCTCCTTTTTGCTTCCAAGCATATCTTTTGGACTGAAAACACAATTCACAACATTTTAAGTACCTTTTGTCCACATTATTCACATAATTAATCAAAAATAACTAAGAATATATGTTAAATAATTAACTAATTATGCACATATCAGGTTGCCACAATATTCATGAGTATTCAGAAAATTGATATTTTTAGTATTGGATGAACCCACACTCAAAGAATTACTTCATGGATTATATTACGAGTAATTCTGAGATGATAATATCCTATATTCTTAAAATGGAGATATATGAGTTGTAATTTACAATTCGGTTGTGCATTGGCATTATGTAAACGCATCAGTAACGTGATGTTATAAAACGTGGTGTCATGCATGATTTGGTGAGTAAAATATACAAGCATATGAGTCAAATTTATTCATTCATTTTTCCCTAATAGGAAAAGCAATATATTTAGGCCCCTTGGTTGGTGTTAATATTATATTTTTGGGCCCAGTCAGGACTAAATTGATGTGTTTAATTAGTTAATCTAATGAGGTCATCACAAATCAGGAAATCAGGAAACAAAATTTTCGACAAGAGATTGATTGTAGTCCATGTCTCATGTCTATACATATGATATGTTGTAGAACGGATGAATATTTGATCACTTATCTTAGGACCAATGTCCGATCATATCAGAGTCAGGAGTTGCTTTTGAAAGCACCATTTGCTGTTTGATTTAGAAGTTATACTTGAAATTGTAGTTAAAGACTTATCCAAGTAGATGACCATTGGATTAAGTGTCTAAGACAATAACTAAATTGGTATATACTTAAATTAAAACCAGAGTCCTTTTGATTTTCCATCCAGCCTAGTAATTAACATAATTACCTTTTGGAGAGAGAGGTTGATTTATTGGTTTATTATAAAATTTAAAAATAACAATAAATAATTTATTAATATATAATAAGAGTAATATATTAATTATAAATAGTATTATTTAATTAATAATTAATTAGAAATTAATTGGAATTAATTTTGGGATTAACTGGATGAGTTAGAAGTATAGGGACTAAAGATGACAATGTTCAAAAGTTGATGATTGAAGAATTCCATAACCTTCCCATAGGGGAGGGGTGGGGTTGGAGGAGGTTCCAAGGGCTTCTTAGAAGCCTTAGGGAGCCTTAGA
>NC_136422.1:77255000-77435000 GCF_052625555.1 Lactuca saligna
TCCCCATATTTATAGGCTTATTATTCGATTTTTTTCGCTAAAAATACTTGGTTTTACGCTAAAAACAATATTTTAATAACTTTTAAAGCTTAAAACCTAATTTTTTAGAAACTAAAAAATTAAAAATCCAACATTATGAATCCAACATTACAAAACGACAATTCCAACAATATTACAAATATAAAATACGACAAATCCAACATTACAAATATGAAATACTTACATGTCCAAAAATATATGATCAATTAGCTACATCTTTAGAGACTTAGGTGTTGTTTGTTTTTTTAAACAAAATAGCTCGACTACTTAGAGACTTACGTGTTGTGTGTTTTTTTGAAGCAAAAATTCATAAAGTCTGTGGACCACCTCTGCAACCCTCCGTAGTATAAGAGGCGGACTGTGACAACCCGAAATTTCCATTGTACGAACAATATCTATTCAATAGAAGCTAGTCCAGTTTCAGTGATTTTCAGACTTGTCCGAACAAGTTTGTGTACATTAGGGTTTACATTTCTGGACATATCAGGAGAGTGGATGCTCCTGTAATTGTGAAACTTGGACATGGTAAGTTTCATAATGTTATAGTCCGACTTCCGGAATAAAAATATTATCTGTCAAAATATTCGAGGACTATAAATAGATTTCTGAATTTAATTAATTCATTATTCACAATTCCAACTAGAGAAAAGCCAATTCTCTCTGACGGATCTTCGGGTTTTCATCCCGGATTGTGAGTCTACTTTCCTAAACGTGTTTCAATACTTGTTATATGCTTTATAACATCAACTATATGTCTAAACTGCAAGATCCGAGAGTTTACCGCCCAAGAACGTTCTTGGGGAGTAAACTCCAAAACGGAGCCTAAAGGCTTCCTAGTCCCGATTCCTTGTTAGAAAGCTTGTTTAGGGGTTAGTGTATAAACATTCGGGACTAAAAAGCAACAAAGAAACACAAGTTATAGGAGTTTACGACCAAGGAACTTTCTTGGGCCGTAAACCCCTTTTTAAGGGACATAAATGCCCTAAATCACCTCCTTAAGCCTAAGGACTTTACCCACTAATACTTGTGCTTATTTTGGAATTCAAAACACTTCAAAATCATAGATTTATAGGAGTTTACGGCCAAGGAAAGATCTTGGGTCGTAAACCCCTTTTCTAAGGGAAAAATGCACCCTAAACACCCCTAAGGCTTAAAGACAATTTACCTTGAACACATGGGACTTGAATGGAGAACAAAAGACATCATAATCACTCCTTAAAAGGAGTTTACGGCCAAGGAACATATCTTGGGCCGTAAACTCCAAGTAATGACACAAAAGTGTGCCTCTTGTCCCCTTTAGCCTTAGATAAAAGCATGGAAGCCATCCTACACATGCAAGGGCCTCAAATGAATTTAAAACAACACCCCATAGGAGTTTACGGCCGTAAACTCTAGGGGATATGGTCCTTTGGCCGTAAACTCCCCAAAGGAGCGTTCCAAGGCCCTAAACTACTTCAAGTATTATTCCAACAAGGCTAGGCTTATTCTAGGACCAAGATAAGACCTCAAAAAACCCAAAACCACCATATAAGGAGTTCACGGCCGTAAACCCATGGGTTCATGGCCGTAAACTCCAATGGGTAGGGTTTGTTGGGTGGTGAACTCATATACAAGGCCATTTGTGCTTTAAACCCCTTTGTCTTGTCCCGTATCAACTTAGATGCAACCATTAGGACCTATAACACTTATATAAAGTGTATACATGTTCCTAAGTGTCTTAACTTACTTTGTTAAGTTATTATTTGGCTAATTAGTTATATATATGCTTATTATATGATAACTAGGCTCGAACGTGTGAACAAGTCTCCGTTTGCCACTTAGCACGGTACCCGATACATCAATTCAAGATACTCACCACAAGTAAGTTTATACCCCTTTAATCAACCTTTGAAATACTTTTAAATGTTTTAAATACTTTATGGGGGGGGGGGGGAATACAAGTCAAATACTTATAGTTATTTCATCAATCACATGTGATTGCATTAATCACATGTGATTAATAACTAGAAAACCAATGATTTAATCACTGTTCAACTGTTTATCAAACTGTTTCACTTCAAAATGTTTTACAAACTCTTTTTACTTATCAAATGCTTTTATTAAACTTGTTTTACTTCTTATAAATTGCATGCCCATATATATATATATATATATATATATATATATATATATATATATATATATATATATATATATATATATATATATATATATATATATATATATATAACTAGTGTTTAAAGGGCTTAGGAAAGCCATCCGCCCTATTTCCTTTTCCTCGATTTGGATGTGGTCTGGTGGGATTTCGGGTGACCATCCGAGGGTCATTTCTATATTAGTTATATATCATATATACATGTATAGACATAAAAAGTACTTCCATATTCATATTGATCAGTACATCGATAGCTAGTTACCATCGGGGTAACACAATACATATACAATGATGCTAGAAACAATACATATACAATGATCCTAGAAACAATACATATACAACTATACTAGAAACAATACATATACAATGATGCTAGAAACAATACATATACAATGATGCTAGAAACAATACATATACAACTATACTAGAACGAGAAACAGTACATATACATGAATACTTTATTATTGTGATTCAAATCGGAGCATGACTTAACTGTCATGGCTCGAGTTGTAGCCAGAATTCTCTTGAAGGGAGAGCGTGAGTTTGCGTATAGATCTATACTGGATTGACAATCCTACACCTTGCTGCTAGCTACAGCTAGACCTGCAGGTCTGCGGGTCCCAAACATCATTCCATTATTACGACCATTCATTATGTCGTTGTTACTTGTCGATCATATGGTGCAATTTATCACGTAATGCCTTAATATAAATCCGGTTTAAGGTAGTTAGTACAACAGTAGTTCTTATAATACAAGGCTACAGTACTACAATGATTTACCCATTACATATTTTAGTGATAACCTCACTTAAACGTAAATGTACAAACTATATTTTGTTAAATGATAGTTACACTTGGGAAATTACACACTTTTACATCAAACGAGCATACAAACAGTTAAGCCTTGGTAGAAGGCTTCTTTAATAGAAAATATAGGTTTTTCTAAGAGATTCAAACTTTTACAAACAATTGCAAACCTTTACATACATTTTACAAACTTATACTTGATACATGTTCAAACATTTTTGGATGACAAATACTGACACTAAAATACTTATGAACTTACCAGCTTAATGCTGATCAAAATAACTTGTATTCTCAGGTCATCAGTAGACAGGTTCCAAGGCCAGCTTTTGAGAAGATGGAGCGCATTCAAGACTCATCTTATTATTTTGTTATACATTATTTTTGGTGTCTATACTGTACAGAACACACTTGTATTAAAATTATATATTTAATGCAATGGATGATGTTGTTTGCTTATTTACATTTACTGTGTTGTGATACTTACATGACGTCCTCCGCCCCAGAACGTTTCCGCCGTTCTTGGTTTTGGGGTGTGACAGATTGGTATCAGAGCATTGTTTATAGTGAATCAAGTATATCAACCCATAAAAGATATACTAAACTATAAACCCATTTGGGATTAAAACACTCTGACCAAGAGTCTATACTTAAAATACTAAAATATTTAATTAAGTATACTAGTCTACATTCATACTAAAACAAGTGTCACAACGACAAGAACAAAAGTATTACGATTGTTAAATATCACAGGTAAGCTCGGGGATATATGGTCAGTCCTGGGAATGGCATAGCCTGATCAACTATGCTGGTCCGAGGAGTGATTAGCATATGCCCTAGAATGGTTGTGATGTGTTAACAAGTCTAAAAACTTACCAACAATACCACAAGAAGATCAATAGAACCTAAACTTAAAATACTATAGGTGTATTTTGTACTACCAACTACTTGTATACTATATCTTTATACCTCTCTTCTCGCGTAGATTTAAATGGCTGGATTCCATTACGGCGACCCGTACTTTCCAAATGAAGGCAACGCAGGATGGCTTGAAGCAGAGTCTGACGATGAACACCCAATCCCGTTGGATGATCATCAAGCTGAAGGGTTTTCGGATGGATCAGACTTTGAGCCCGAAGTCAACAACCTACCTCCAGTAGGTCAAGCCCCGAACAACAACCCTCGACCAGCTTTTCTAGGTCCCACTCCCTTGTGGGTAGATAACTTGAATCGTTGGAGTGATGAATAGGGTCAACCCTTACCATACTTTGGGGACCGAACCTTTTACAACGTCAGCGATGGTGGCTCTGCTGACCGAGCTCTACCTGTCATTATCCGCAGAATAGCTCGTAATGTCGAGCAAGGTCGAGAAGCCATCGACCGGGTCGTGGAGATAGATGCCAACTCTGGTGTCAACACAGTCCGCATTCGCCGTCTCGAAGAAGATATGGAATAGACCCAGAGAACCAATGAAACCTTACAGCAACGTCTGGTTGCCTCTCAAGCAGAAGTCATGGAACTTCGAGCCCGTTAAAGGGCTCAAGAACGACACCTTCAAGAGGTGGTACGTCAAATGAGAGACCTCAGGGTTCTCCCGAGGAATACTCATCGCCGTTAGATGATGTCTAGTACATCATTATCTTTTGGGTTAAGGATTAGCCTTTAACATCTGTGCTCTAAGTAGCACTATCTGTAAAATATTCCTAACTTTCAGTACTCTAATTAGGAATCTAAGAACTGTCAAACTTTCCATATGGTATGATGTAAGACCTACTGTAGGTCAATTTTCATTGAACTCGTTACATCAGTAATACCAGTATTATTGACAACTATTTACTCTGTGGGGAGAATATTTACATTTGGGATTTCCTACACATCCTTCTGGTTATGAACACAAACACTCATTCAATTGTTGGGCTATGGTTAGTTAGTCCATGTGTCATTCGCACATTACTTACAAATTGATTCTTACCACCTTTCCCATCTTTATAAACTTATAGCTGAAAGATGCCTCCTCGCAAATCTACCCGGAATAACCCTACACCTCCACCACCTCCGGTCATCAATACAGTAGCCCTAAATGTTGCCGTAGCTGTAGCAGTGGTAACTGCCATGGCACAGTATCACTCTACTGATGCCAGTAGAGGTGGAACCCCGGTTAACTCCATTCTCGTTGAAACTCCTGTGCGCTCGAGAGAGTGATCTTACAAGGATTTCACCAACCGTAAGCCGAAACCCTTCCATGGGACCGGCGGAGTCATTGCTCTCTCGCAATGGTTCGAGAAGACTGAATCAGTCTTCGAAATTTGTTCTTGCCCTGCTGCGAGCAAAGTCAAATATGCCGCATGCACCTTCGAAGGGAAGGCACTGACGTGGCGGAACAGCCACGTTAAATCTCTAACTCTTGTCGTGGCCAACGACATAGGCTGGGATACAATGAAAGACCTCATGATTGAGGAATACTGCCCACGGGGCGAGATCCAGAAACTAGAGCAGGAGCTTTGGAGCCTAACCATGAAGGGCACCAACATTATTGCTTACACTGCTCGTTTTAGCGAACTGGTGGCCCTCTGCCCTAATATGGTTCCCACTGAAGGGAAGAAGATTGAAAGGTACATATGGGGGCTAGTGCCTCCGTATCAGGGGAATGTCCTATCATCAAACCCCGCTACCTTCGACAGTGCCAAGAGACTGGCACAACGACTCATTGACCATGGTATCAAAACCCCTGCAACCACAACAACCGTAGCCATCTCGGAACCTTCCAAACCCGCTGACACCAAGCGGAAATTCTGGGATGACAAGAAGAGGCAGCGAACTGCCAAGAAGCAGCAAATTGTGGTAGTACATGCCGCGGTAACCTCTGCTGCTACTGCTCCGACGAAGCAGTATGCTGGAAGTTTGCTGAAGTGCAACAAATGCAACTTCCACCACAACGGCCCATGCCGTGAAATGTAGTGCTCTAACTGCAACAGGAAAGGACACACCGTCCGTTTCTGTAAATTCCTGGCGCAACCGATCACGCAAGTCCCTGGCTCTGGCGCGAGCCCAACTTGCTATGGATGTGGCGAAACAGGCCACTATAAGAGGGACTGCCCCAAAGCGAGAAATGCTGGAGGAGCAGGGAGGGTACTAGCTATAGGCCATGGGGAAGCAGTCACTGACCCGACAGTGGTGACTGGTACGTTCCTCCTCGATAACTCCTATGCATGCATTCTGTTCGATAGTGGATCGGAGCAAAGCTTCGTGAACCACAAATTTGCTCGCATGCTTAAACAACAACCACACGCACCTAAAGAACAATTCACAGTAGAAATGGATAACGGCAAAACAGAAAACACCAGTAGCATATGCTTAGGATGTATCCTAACCCTAGATAACCATTCATTCCCAATAGACCTCATGCCGGTCTCAATAAAAAGCTTCGACGTTATCATCGGCATGGATTGGTTGAGTCTTCATCGCGCCGACATCATGTGCTTCGAGAAAGCAGTCCGACAACACCTTCCATCTAACGAAACTCTTATAGTCTACGGCGACAAACCTGGTGCGAGTCTTCGCATTATATCAAGTATTCAAGCACAGAAATATCTGCGCAAAGAATACCACGCATTCCTTGCTCACATCGTCGACACGAACCTCGAAACGAAAGAACTCAAGAACATTCCAGTAGTGAGAAACTTCCCCGACATTTTCCCAGAAGAACTACCTGGATTACCTCCGCAACGACAGGTCGAGTTCAGAATCGACTTAGTCCCAGGAGCTACCCCAGTAGCCAAGTCGCCCTACCGCATAGCTCCAGCAGAGATGTAGGAATTATCTGGTCAACTTAACGAACTACTCAGCAAGGGCTTCATAAGACCAAGCTTCTCACCTTGGGGAGCACCGGTCTTGTTCGTTAAGAAGAAAGACGGATCATTCCATATGTGTATCGACTACAGAGAACTCAACAAACTGACGGTCAAAAATTGTTACCCTCTGCCTCGCATAGACGATCTATTTGACCAACTGCCAGGAGCGAACTATTTTTCCAAAATTGATCTAAGGTCCGGATATCACCAGTTACGAGTGCTAGAGGAGGATGTTCCAAAGACAGCCTTCCGAACTCGTTACGGACAGTACGAGTTCGTGGTGATGCCATTCGGATTGACCAATGCGCCAGCAGTCTTCATGGACCTGATGAACAGAGTATGCCGACCTTACTTGGATCAGTTCGTCATCGTTTTCATTGACGACATCCTGATCTACTCCCGAAGTAAGGAAGAGCATGGCAATCACCTACGACTAGTTTTAGGAACTTTACGAACGGAGAAACTTTATGCGAAGTTCTCGAAATGTGAATTTTGGATCCGAAGAGTCAAATTCTTAGGACACGTGGTAAGCGAAGACGGAATCCACATGGACCCATCCAAAATTAAAGCCATTGAGAACTGGTCAGCACCCAAGATGCCGACAGAAATTCGTCAATTTCTAGGTCTTGCTGGCTACTACCGCAGATTCATTCAGAACTTCTCCCGAATAGCGAAACCTCTTACAACCCTGACCCAGAAAGGCATGGCCTTTGACTGGGAAGAGAAACAAGAGAGAGCGTTCCAAACGCTCAAACGAGCCTTGTGCACCGCGCCAATACTATCTCTCACCGAAGGGATATAAGACTTCGTAGTCTATTGCGATGCATCGAACCAAGGGCTCGGGTGTGTTCTGATGCAGCGAGGTAAGGTCATCACCTACGCCTCCAGACAGTTGAAGACACACGAAGTTAACTATACGACCCACGATCTTGAACTGGGAGCAGTGGTGTTTGCTCTGAAGATCTGGAGACATTACTTGTATGGAACGAAGAGCACTATCTTTACCGACCACAAGAGTTTACAACACATATTCGATCAGAAGGAGCTCAACATGAGACAACGACGGTGGGTCAAGCTACTCAGTGATTATGAATGCGATATTCGTTGTCATCCGGGTAAAGCCAACGTAGTAGCAGACGCCCTGAGTCAGAAAGAATATTCTGGTCGCAAGGTCAAGTCATTGTCAATAACCATCCATTCACACTTGTCTAATCAAATTCAGGCGGCCCAACTTGAAGCCATGAAACCTGAAAATGTGACGAGTGAATCCCTTAGAGGAATGGACAAGAATTTAGAAGCCAAGGGTGACGGAGCCTTATACCTCATGGACCGGATCTGGACACCGAAACACGGTGGTTTCCAAGACTTAGTCATGACCGAGGCGCACAACACTCGGTATTCCGTCCACCCAGGTTCAGATAGGATGTATCTGGATCTTAAAAAGCTATACTGGTGGCCTAATATGAAAGTAGAGATTGCTACCTTCGTAAGTAAATGCCTTACTTGCGCAAAGGTAAAGGTCGAGTACCAGAAGCCCTCTGGTTTATTGCAACAACCAGGATTCCAGAATGGAAGTGGGAGCGGATCACTATGGATTTCATAACCAAGTTGCCCAAGAAAACAGGTGGACTTGATACCATATCGGTCATCGTTGATAGATTGACCAAGTCTGCACACTTCCTGCCTATCAAAGAAACCGACAAGATGGAGAAACTTACGAGAACATACATTAGGGAAATCGTACGACTACATGGTGTGCCTATATCCATTATCTCCGATCGAGATAGTAGGTTCACCTCAAGATTCTGGCAATCATTGCAACATTCCCTAGGAACAAGGCTGGACATGAGCACAGCCTACCATCCACAGACTAACGGATAGAGTGAGAGGACGATCCAGACTTTAGAAGATATGTTGCGTGCTTGTGTAATTGACTTTGGAAAAGCGTGGGATACTCATTTACCCCTCGTCGAATTTTCCTACAACAACAGTTATCACACGAGCATAAAGGCAGCACCATTTGAAGCTCTCTACGGCCGAAAGTGCAGATCCCCTCTGTGCTGGGCTGAGGTGGGTGATACCCAATTAGCTATGGGGCAAGCTTCCGACAGTACTCTCACTGGTCTGGAAATCATTAGGGAAACGACAGAGAAGATCGTTCAGATTCGTGAACGATTGAAGGCCTCTAGAGACCGACAAAAGAGCTACGCTGATAAACGCAGAAAACCTTTGGAATTTCAGGTGGGAGACCGAGTCCTTCTCAAAGTCTCACCCTGGAAGGGCTTGATACGCTTCGGTAAGCGTGGGAAGCTTAATCCTAGGTACATAGGGCCTTTCGATATTCTCGCAAGAGTCGGCCCCGTAGCTTACAAACTTGATCTACCCGACACACTCCGTAACGTACATTCTACATTCCATGTATCTAACTTGAAAAAGTGTCTGTTCGACGAGACTCTCGTAATCCCAATTGACGAGATCGAGATCAACGAGAGCCTCAACTTCGTGGAAGAACCTGTAGAGATCATGGACCGTGAGGTCAAGCAGACGAAACAAAGCCGTATCCCTATAGTGAAGGTTCGTTGGAACGCCAAGCGAGGACCGGAATTCACTTGGGAACACGAGGATCAGATGAAACTGAAATATCCTCATCTTTTCGCTTAGTTATTTATAACTTCTTATTTGCTTAAATTCTAATTTCGGGACAAAATTCCTTCTAACGGGGGGATGATGTGACAACCCGAAATTTCCATTGTACGAACAATATCTATTCAATAGAAGCTAGTCCAGTTTCAGTGATTTTCAGACTTGTCCGAACAAGTTTGTGTACATTAGGGTTTACATTTCTGGGCATATCAGGAGAGTGGATGCTCCTGTAATTGTGAAACTTGGACATGGTAAGTTTCATAATGTTATAGTCCGACTTCCGGAATAAAAATATTATCTGTCAAAATATTCGAGGACTATAAATAGATTTCTGAATTTAATTAATTCATTATTCACAATTCCAACTAGAGAAAAGCCAATTCTCTCTGACGGATCTTCGGGTTTTCATCCCGGATTGTGAGTCTACTTTCCTAAACGTGTTTCAATACTTGTTATATGCTTTATAACATCAACTATATGTCTAAACTGCAAGATCCGAGAGTTTACCGCCCAAGAACGTTCTTGGGGAGTAAACTCCAAAACTGAGCCTAAAGGCTTCCTAGTCCCGATTCCTTGTTAGACAACTTGTTTAGGGGTTAGTGTATAAACATTTGGGACTAAAAAGCAACAAAGAAACACAAGTTATAGGAATTTACGGCCAAGGAACTTTCTTGTGCCGTAAACCCCTTTTTAAGGGACATAAATGCCCTAAATCACCTCCTTAAGCCTAAGGACTTTACCCACTAATACTTGTGCTTATTTTGGACTTCAAAACACTTCAAAATCATGGATTTATAGGAGTTTCTAGCCAAGGAAAGATCTTGGGCCGTAAACCCCTTTTCTAAGGGAAAAATGCACCCTAAACACCCCTAAGGCTTAAAGACAATTTACCTTGAACACATGGGACTTGAATGGAGAACAAAAGACATCATAATCACTCCTTAAAAGGATTTTTTGGCCAAGGAACATATCTTGGGCCGTAAACTCCAAGTAATGACACAAAAGTGTGCCTCTTGTCCCCTTTAGCCTTAGATAAAAGCATGGAAGCCATCCTACACATGCAAAGGTCTCAAATGAATTTAAAACAACACCCCATAGGAGTTTACGGCCGTAAACTCTAGGGGATATGGTCCTTTGGCCGTAAAATCCCCAAAGGAGCATTCCAAGGCCCTAAACTACTTCAAGTATTATTCCAACAAGGCTAGGCTTATTCTAGGACCAAGATAAGACCTCAAAACACCCAAAACCACCATATGAGGAGTTCACGGCCATTAACCCATGGGTTCATGACCGTAAAATCCAATGGGTAGGGTTTGTTGGGTGGTGAACTCATATACAAGGCCATTTGTGCTTTAAACCCCTTTGCCTTGTCCCGTATCAACTTAGATGCATCCATTAGGACCTATAACACTTATATAAAGTGTATATATGTTCCTAGGTGTCTTAACTTACTATGTTAAGTTATTATTTGGCTAATTAGTTATATATATGCTTATTATATGATAACTAGGCTCGAACGTGTGAACAAGTCTCCGTTTGCCACTTAGCACGGTACCCGATACATCAATTCAATCTACTCACCACAAGTGAGTTTATACGCCTTTTATCAACCTTTGAAATACTTTTAAATGTTTTAAATACTTTATGGGGGGGGGGGGAATACAAGTCAAATACTTATAGTTATTTCATCAATCACATGTGATTGCATTAATCACATGTGATTAATAACTAGAAAACCAATGATTTAATCACTGTTCAACTGTTTATCAAACTGTTTCACTTCAAAATGTTTTACAAACTCTTTTTACTTATCAAATGCTTTTATTAAACTTGTTTTATTTCTTATAAATTGCATGCCCATATATGTATTTATATATATATAGATATATACACACACATATATATATATATATATATATATATATATATATATATATATATATATATATATATATATATATATATAAGTAGTCTTTAAAGGGCTTAGGAAAGCCATCCGCCCTATTTCCTTTTCCTCGATTTGGATGTGGTCTGGTGGGATTTCGGGTGACCATCCGAGGGTCGTTTCTATATTAGTTATATATCATATATACATGTATAGACATAAAAAGTACTTCCATATTCATATTTATCAGTACATCGATAGCTAGTTACCATCGGGGTAACACAATACATATACAATGATGCTAGAAACAATACATATACAATGATGCTAGAAACAATACATATACAACTATACTAGAAACAATACATATATAATGATGCTAGAAACAATACATATACAATGATGCTAGAAACAATACATATACAATGATGCTAGAAACAATACATATACAACTATACTAGAACGAGAAACAGTACATATACATGAATACTTTATTATTGTGATTTAAATCGAAGCATGACTTAACTGTCATGGCTCGAGTTGTAGCCAAAATTCTCTTGAAAGGAGAGCGTGAGTTTGCGTATAGATCTATACTGGATTGACAATCCTACACCTTGCTGCTAGCTACAGCCGGACCTGCAGGTCTGCGGGTGCCAAACGTCATTCCGTTATTACGACCATTCATTTGTCGTGGTTACTAGTCGATAGTATGGTGCAATTTATCACGTAATGCCTTAATATAAATCCGGTTTAAGGTAGTTAGTACAATAGTAGTTCTTATAATACAAGGCTACAGTACTAAAATGATTTACCCATTACATATTTTAGTGATAACCTCACTTAAACATAAATGTACAAACTATATTTTGTTAAATGATAGTTACACTTGGGAAATTACACACTTTTACATCAAACGAGCATACAAACAGTTAAGCCTTGGTAGAAGGCTTCTTTAATAGAAAATATAGGTTTTTCTGAGAGATTCAAACTTTTACAAACAATTGCAAACCTTTACATACATTTTACAAACTTATACTTGATACATGTTCAAACATTTTTGGATGACAAATACTGACACTGAAATACTTATGAACTCACCAGCTTAATGCTGATAAACTCTTTCAAAATAACTTGTATTCTCAGGTCATCAGTAGACAGGTACCGAGGCCAACTTTTAAGAAGATGGAGCGCATTCAAGACTCATCTTATTATTTTGTTATACATTATTTTTGGTGTCTATACTGTACAGAACACACTTGTATTAAAATTTTATATTTAATGCAATGGATGATGTTGTTTGCTTATTTACATTTACTGTGTTGTGATACTTACATGACGTCCTCCGCCCCAGAACGTTTCCGCCGTTCTTGGTTTTGGGGTGTGACACGGACCAAATGGTTGCATAATGTAATAAAAAGCGTGTTTGTTTTTTTAACATCTGCATGTTGCTGCAGATATTAAAAAATTAAAATAAACTGATTTTATAATCTGAAAATAGTTTTTAATACTAAAAATTTAATAGTGTATAACATTTCGGCAAGAATCTATGATATTTCAGCAAAAATAATGATATTTTAACAAAAACTAAAGATATTTTAGAATAAAATAATGATATTTCGTCAACAAATTATTATTATTCAATATAAAAAAAGAAAAAAAATCAACAAGAAGAAACAAAAAGAAAACGAAAAAACATGCGAAATAAGATTTCAGCGATATATAATTAATATTTTAGCGAGAAAAAAAGAAGTAGAAGAGGTTGGAAGAGGAAAAACAAGTTATACGCCAAGAAGAACACGCGCAAAGGTTTTTTAATCCGAAAAATTCTGAAAAACAAATAGATGCGAGATGAAAAGTGTTGTGTGTGTGTTGCGCCGTGCAGCAATAAGAGGTTTGAAGATGTTTTTTTTTCCAGAAAACAAACACCACTTTAGTAACCTTGTGACTCCCCCTGATCCAAGTATGAGTTTTGTGCTTTCGGTAGTACAACCTCATACTACCTTCCACACCTACTCATACTTTTCCCAAAAGTTATCTCATAGTTTCCCCAGGTCACTCCACACATGAATCAACAAATGATTTAACATATATTTAGAGATTTTATTACTTTATAAATGATTACAGTCATCTTCCAAGTTTATTACACTTATTGCCTCATATATTAGGCTACATAGTACAACATTATATATGATGGATCGCTACTTGAAACTTGGATAGGTAGCCTCCTATCTGTGACTTCCTAAAATGCCATCTGCTTCTTCCTTTATAGTCTTCTGATTCTTTTGTAATGCTCGTGCAACTCCCTTCTTCTTTGGGAAATTCTCCTTGAAATACCTGACTTCCCACACTTGAAGCATGCCTTATGAGTGGCTGCACATTGGTTAGCATAATGACCAGTTTTGCCATACCTATAATAGGTTACCGCTTCTATGCATTGTCCAAAATGCTTCCTTCCAAATTTTTTGCACCATATTGCTTTGTTTCTACCTTAGATCTTCTCATTGTTAGGGTCATATATCGCAAATCTACCCTTCTTCTTGGGTTCTGAAATTTATTTACTATTTTGCTTATCTCCAAGTTCCTCCTTGGTGGCGATTCTCCCCTTAACAATGAATTCCAAGGATCAGGCCACTTGGACGGCTGCATCCAAGGTGTTTGCATTTTTTCACTAAAGGAATGAAATCCAATGGTAATGCAGTAGCAAACTTCTCTATCTTGGACAGCTAAATAGGAATTAGATAAGGGACTAATTCCATCTTTTCAATAAAGGTCGCCTTATATTCTCTGATGCTCATCTCTCATTTCTTTAGGTTCTGGAATTCATTAGATATTTCCAGAAGGTCTCTCTCTTAGTAGTATTCTTCTTTCAACTGTACAAGGACGTTCTCCCAAGACAATCTCCTTGTTTCCGCTTTTGGCATAGTACTAACTAACTGTTTCCACCATCTCAACACTCTAGTCTTTAGTTGTCTGGCTACAAAGATTGTTTTCTATCCATCTTTGCGATCATAACTCTCAAACACCATTTCCATTTCATCGATCTAATCCATAACTGCCATTGGTGTTGGTTCTCTAGAAAGACTTGGTGGTCGACTATCAACCATATGTTTAGTTGGGGTTCAGGCTTCCAGTCTTCAATCTCATTTCCCTATCCACTACGCATCCTCACCATGACATTTTGTACACCAAAGGAGGCATTCACTGTACCCAGATGAGAATATATTATGATAAGGAATGTTTTATTTATGTTTAGAAGCATAACTCCTCTTTATCACTCAGAAATATTACATGTCAGTTCTGATACAGTAATGATAAGTTTAGAATCCTAAACAGATAGGTTTCCTAGTTCTAGGTTGGCAATAAAACTTAACTTTTCTGAAGTATTAATAATCTAGGAAAGAACATAAAGCATTCTATACATATCATTTAGCACATATTTAGCATATAAGGCATTTATAAAGTATGCTAGTGCATAATATAGCAAATAATGTATTCAACCTACACTATGTTATAAATACAGATTTCTTATGTAAAACCTTATATTATTTAAGGCTTATACCCTAAAATATCCTTGTGATGGTGTCTATTCATGTGTACAACGTAATATACTCTAGACACACACCTCAACATCATTTCTTAATCTCTAAGTTTAAGTCCAGAAATCCTAAAAATTCCTAGTTCGCTTAAACTAATGCTATGATACCAATTGTGACATCCTCTAATTTCTAGAAACAAATAAAACTCTTCTTTATGCTTTAAATTTTTTTTTTGATTAAAAATGTTTGTTTCCAACATGTTAAAATCCTAAGGATGTCATAAAAATACAGATACATAAGTTATAGCGTAAAGACATGATGGTCATGAATAATATTTCAGGTTGTCTGTTAATCACTCAACATCCTAATCAAGTTTCAGTAGCTTTAGTCTAGATACATGATACATATAAACTGAGTGAGTCAAGTTGGGGAAACCTTGTGATATACATAAGGATTTCAATCCTACAATATTGATATGATAATATTCATTTATTATCAGACCTGCAAAACAACTGTTACCATACTATATCCATATAGGCTTACATTCCTACATATTCATTCCTACCGATCCTTACAGATCCTAGTCCACGATTATCAAGGAGAAATCACCTCGCCTGATGAATTGTTAAAAGGTTTGACTACACAGCTAGGGGCTCCCTTTGGCGGGTGTAAGTCATGAAGGCATATGTGTATCAGAGTATTTGATGAATGTAGTATCTTACTTCATCTACGTATGTGAGTAATAAGCTCACACTAACAACGTAATTCACAAGACCGTCTGGAGTGATCAAGTTATCACCTACTTTGAGAGGTGAACATACATACTGTTAGCAGTTGCCTAATCGGGACCTGCCATTTTTGCTCATCCCAATAGGAATACATTACCGTACTCTAGTTAGTACTTAATTTGTACCATCAACATCTTAAAGTGTTAGAGAACAGAACTTTGCTCTCTATTCATAACTCTCAAACATTCTCCTAATAAGACTACCTAATATCAAGCTTACTTGAACTAGGTATCCTCCATAAGTCTAAGTTTATCTCTAGGCTAGATTACATAGCATATAACCAACTTTTAATACCAACTCTATTCTTGGGCTACAGTAACCTATATTTAGTGTGTGTGTGTGTTTGTGTGTGTGCATGTGTGTGTGTGTGTATATATATATATATATATATATATATATACATTCCATACAGAGTATTAGGTATTATTATTCATTTATCTTCTTAGTAATTCTACTTCTACTATTATTATATAATATTATCTATTTATCCTAACATGAAATAGAACCATATAAGGTTCGCACATAGCACGATATATATATATATATATATATATATATATATATATATATATATATATATATATATATATATATATATATAATCCAAGCATTAAACATATAATTCACATACGACTTCCATTAGATATTTAATATTTTAATTAATAATTGTATTAAATCATGTTCATGAAAGGGACTATGAAATTACTTGATAAAAGTGGGTGACTTGCGATTTCGGCAGAGATTCGCTTCAACACTTTTCCAAAAGATCTAGATGTACATAACATTGTGTCTTAGTCTAGATCAACAATCCTTGAAATTATAACATCGAAAGTCTAGATTCCTCAATAATCCCAAGGTCTACCTCAAGATCTATCAAGTAAGGAATAACCAGTTAGGATCATATCGGAGGTGGTCCGTTTGGTATAGAAAGTATATGGTTTGGAAATGTCCCTTTAAACACCTCACTAAATCCTGCCTAAATTTCACTCCCGTAAGTAGATCAATCAGTATAATGACTTGGAATCACTAATAAATCTTTTTTATAGGTTCATAATAATGAATTATGACTATAAATATAAATTACACTGAAAGAAAGGGAGTGTAGCTTAACTTACAGCGGTTTTAGTGAAAAGTGGAAAATATTTGCTAACAGAGCTCCGACCTGATAGCTACTACTTTCTGAGCACTCAGGTACCTCAGGACTTCACCATAATACCCTAAATTTTATGAAATTTTAGGCTAGGGAGGTAGAATTTCGAAAGAGAGTAATAGAAAAGGTATGGATGAAATAATGAGCAATGGGACAATTGTATAGGTTGAATTCTAGGGAGGCGCACCACACATGGTGGCGTTGCTCCTCAGGGTTGGTCACACATGTTCAAAGAGGGGTTGAGTTGTGTGGCATCTTCTAGAACACCATGTGCGCCATACACGCGTGCGTATCGATTTTCATACTTTCAAAAGTGCATAAATTTTTCATATGAGCTCTGTTTTTTATGCTCTTTATATCCATGCATAGCTATCGACCAAATCTACAACTTTCATTTATACTCCATTGGAAAATTTTGACTTTATTTATTTCACACAAGTTTAGACAGTTAAAACCATATAAAATGCATAACTTTCTCATTTGACGCCAGTTTTCGACTATCTTTATATTGTTGAACTCCTATTAATTGGATCTTTAAATATCTTTTATATTGTTTTGGCTAACAATCAACCAGCTAGAATTTCGATTTCTTTACCCACACAGTTTTGCTGAAACTTCAAAAATAATAACTTCCTCTCATGAGGTCAGATTTGGATGTTCTTTATATGCATTCTCTCATCTTAACGACTACTATGAATTTTAGTTAGATCATTTTGGCTAAAAATTGATTTATTAAAAAGTTCTCTTTTTACGACACGCAAAGTCGTATCGGTTTAATCACAAAACTTCGAAGAAGCTTAACTTCTTCATACAAAGTCGTATTTCAGCTTTCTTTATATGTAAGGAATCATTGTCATATACACTATATTTTTGGTTAAGATTATTTATCCAAAATAATCATTTACCAAAAATTCATTTGTAACGCTTTATATATATGTATGAATTGACTATCCCGAATATGTGGGTGTTACAAATTACGATGTGAGTTTCTCACTATATTTTGTGATGCAGCATGTGTCCTTATGTGTAGGATGTTGGAATATTATAGTGGTATAGTAGATCGGTAGATATGTATGGTTACTAGTATTGTTGGTTATTGTTTATTTGTTTACAAATGTCAACATAATACAGTTGGGTTAAGGTGGTACAACTTTATACTATATTCCAAAAAACCATGGGCATTCTAACAGTGTGTGCCTGGTGTGCAATATTATATTGTGTGCCTGGTGTGCATACATCGTATATGTATTGTTGTGTGGGGTATACTGGGTGAACTCACTAAGATTTGGCTTACAGTTGTTGATTTCGATGTTTTAGGTACTTTTGATGATCGAGGAAAAGCGAATGTGTGATCGTACACATTCTCCTATTGTTTTATGCTTTGAGAGATTATGTGGATACTCTGATTTTCATGGATATGATTCAAAAACAATGGTTGGTTATCTATGGTTTTTGTAATATCCCAAAATTTAAGACCAAAATACTCATTCTTAAATTAAATAATTATAAAACCATTTGTCTGAAAACATCCATAATATCAGCTCATATCAAAACCTATGTATCAATAGTCAAAACATATCATGATAAAACAACATCAGAGTATAAATCCCCAATATCTCATGTGCGGAAAATGTAGTGTGATGCGTTGTGATCATGTAGGCTCCTTTCCCTTCGAAGTAGAAGTACCTGAAACCAAAACTGAAAACTGTAAGAACAAATTTTAGTGAGTTCCCCTATCATACAACATATCATACAATAACATATTGCCTAGCATATTCCAGTGCTAGCCTACCCCATTCGGTCTCTTTCAACCGGTAACTGCCTAGCATATCAGGGTGCTGGCCTACCCCTTCGGTCTCTTTCAACTGGTAACTACCTAGCATATCTGGGTGTTAGCCAACCCCTTTGGTCTCTATCAACTGGTAACGGGGACTATTTCACCCGCTTCCACTACCACATATCATCCTAGTACATAAATACATAAGTCACATACTGCCTAGCATATATGGGTGTTGGCCTACCCCTTCGGTCCTTACGACCGGTAACAGGGTCTACCCTACCTCTTAACCACTATCACATAATATAAATGCATATTAGCACATAAAGCATAACAGATTGTGGCACACCATATAATTATCACAAAGATAATCATCTAAACTATAATCAACTACTAGTGGGTCGGCATTGGTGCCTTTAACCCACTTCTATTGGAAGGTAACTCACCTCAATGCTATAAAGTATATGGAAATCCTCGGCTCTGACAATCCACTCAACTCAAACTCCTATACATAAAGGATTTCCTTAATTACCCTTTCATCTACACGACCCCTTAAGGATCAACTTTGGTCAAAGTCAAAGTCATGGTCAACGCCCTGGTTAAAGTCTACATCCTAGGTTGAATAAACTCATCGAGTTGGCCCATCACCTTGCCGAGTTCCATAAATCATAAAACCCAAAAATCACGATCCAAATCATCGAGTTCTTTCGCTATCTCGTCGAGTTCCTCCTATCCACAGAATGGGGACTTTTCCACCCAACTTGTGGTCCGTTCTTAAAATCATCGAGCCCATCCGTTTATAGAATCGGGGCACTTTGACTCAACTCATCGAGTCCCTCTATGAAATCCTCGAGTTCTTCAGTCTGATAATCTTTCTTAATGTGTTAAGCCATTATTCTTCAAGTCTAAGTCCCATATTCCAGATCTAAGTCGAAAACACATCTAGGAGAGTGTTGTAACATGTTCGCCAGGGGTTTTGATGTCGGATGATGGATCTCCCTTGAGAATTTTCCTAAGAGCACAACACAGAAAAGAACCGTTAAATTTTTGAAAGAGAAGATGGATCCCTTCCTTGAGGCAGAAAAGATCCTTTTATACCTGCTTCTAACATATCGTAGGGACCTCGTCCGATTTGCATGAGATGTGGCCTCCTATGACTGGGAGGATCACGTCCACATTAAATAACTGCCTGGTGATGTCAGTTTTGGGCATCACCTAAGGTTTTTGTCACGTCCTAATTGTTCATGAGTAAATGAAAAGATTATGGGGGATATTCGTCCCTTGTGGGGGAAACGAACTGCCACCCCGGTGCTAGACTGCCTTGCCAAGACCAGACATTGGCCAAAGTCCTGATGAGATAACGTCTCATTTATGATGACCATTATATTTAACGGGAATGTTCGTGGTAACGTTAACAAGTCACTTAGACCAGTAGCGTTCTGCGTTCGTAACATAGCAGAGTTGTTTTGTGCTATTCAGAGGCACATGGAGGGCTGCTATTGGCAGCTTATACAGCTGGCAGAGCGAAGTCGCCACTTGTTCGACGATCTCATCATGAAAACAGTTTGTTGCCCCTCTTGTGGTATTTAAGGCTTTGTTCTTCGTGGTGTGTCCTCCTTACCTTCTACTTGTCTCTCTTTGACTTCTTGTTCTTGAGAAAAAACCCTTTCAACCCCTTATTCGTTATTATTTTCATGGCTACCACTCGCGCTTTGGGGAGGGATCTGACCACCGAAGAATGGGAATCCTTTGAGTTATGATTCGGATTCGTTCCTGAACACGGAGTACAAATCCCCCTACCTGATGCATCACTCTATAGTCTACCTAAGGGTGTTGATGTATATTGTAAAAAGTCGAATAGAGTGTTTTGTGTTGTTTCGCATTTTGTATTATTTTACTAAGTCATTTTTTGTGCGAAGTGAAAATGTATAGACTTGGTATATTTTTTGTTTGTTCCCTATAAATAGGGACTTAGGCTAGAAGTAGAAAAACGAATGCTAGAACTTACTTCTGCTTATTCTGTAATCAGTATTAATCAATATGAGATCTGATTAATATTTACTCTCTGTGTTCTTCATCTTAAATCGTTCAAATCTATTTTTTCTTTTCTAAATTCTCGATAACAATTCTCATCAATTGGTATCAGAGCAGGATTCAAACTACTTAGATCTGATTTTCGGATAAGAATCATTTGCTTTTTGATTTACAAATTTACTCAAAATTTTCCGCGCATTTTTGGTTTTGAAAATCATTATTGATCTTCAAATTTGAATTGATTCTGCATTTGAATTGTTAAGTCGAGTAATCGATTAATGATTTGTTATCAATTCATTTGATAAAATTCTGAAATTCATCAAGTTTTCAAGTTTTCAGATATTTTCTTTGTTCATCAATGGCGAACTTCAACATGAATTCAATGACTTTTTTCTCTCACTTGCTTGGTTCCTCAACCAAAATTCCGATGTTAATTCCAGAATACTATGATCAGTGGGCTGATAGAATGGAAGATTACTTAAATGGAATTGATGAAGAACTTTGGAAGTGTATCAATGGAACAGTACAAGCTCCTGCTAATGTTCAACCAATTGGATCATCCACTGCATCTACTGATGTTGAAGAACAACAAAATCGACTGAAGAATAATGAAAAGAGATGCATGAGAGAACTAAGAGGTGCTCTACCTCCTGTGGTTTACAATTACATTCGTAGTTGTAAAACAGCAAAAGAGATCTGGAATACTCTAAAAGAAAAGTATCAAGGTAGTGAAAAGACGAAGATCAACTCTGTGAAGCAATGTCTAGTTGAACTGAAGGAATTCAGACAAAAGGATACAGAAACTCTCGAAAATTGTTATGATTGTCTGAATGAGCTTATGTTTCGCTGCAATAGGTATGGTACACTAGATCTCTCATGGAGTTCAATTTAACTTTCATTATGGGTCTTCGCAATGAATGGCGAAGTGTGAGCATGATGATTAAGAATCAACAAAGTTTTGATACAACTACATTGAATGATCTTTACAATCAATTGAAAACACATTAATGTGAGGTCACAGAAATGTATGAAGAATCAAAACAAGCTATTGGTGGTCCTTTGGCTCTTGTTTCAAAGGTATCAGAAACTGATGAACAAGATGGTTCAGATGTAGAAGGATTTTTGATGAACTCCGATGATGAAGCAGTAGCATACTATTCAAACAACAGAGTTAAAAAGTTTTTCAAAAAGCCTTTTAATCCAAAAGGAAAGAATAGTGATGTGAAAAATGATGTCACAAGAAATGGAGGGGAGGAGAGGAAGAAAATGGAGAAAACAGATGAAAAACAAAAAATGCGAATGAAGAGAAAAAGTTGAAGGGTGATTCAGGAATTTACTGTCACTATTGTAATGGTGCGAATCATTTCGCAGCTGATTGCATGTTGCGAAAGAAAGAAGAAAAGAAAGAAAAAGTTAAAGATGAAGCTTATTATTCCGAAAAGATTGAAGAATTACGTGCAAAGACCAAAGGAGTATCTTTAGTTGCTAAGGGAGAATCTGATGCAGAAGAAAGTGGAACTTATCAGATCTGGTCTTCAGGATCTGATGACGAAGAAATGAGGCATCCCACACATGGAGCAATGTTCGCAAGTTTTGAGGATTGCGAAGGGAACATTTCAGGGCGATGTTTTGTGTCTAAATCCACTGACAAATCACCCATGACAACCAAGGTACGTGCAATTCTTGAATCTTTTAATATTCCATTATCTGCTTATGATGCTGAAATTGTTTCATTTGATGATACTATGGCTTATTTTGATTCTGTTATTGTGTCTGCTAGTAATGAAGCTAAGAAATTAAATGTGCAACTTAGTGAGACACGAAGAGATTTAGAAATAAAGAAGAGCAGAGTTGAAAAATTGGAAATGCAAGTCAAAAATATAGTCTGTGATAGGAATAATCTTACTAATGATGTTAGGTTGTTGCTAGCACAAAGAAACATATATTGTAATTCTACAAAATGATTTTATGCAAAATTAACAGCTTTACATCGTTCTTTTGATATTAGCAAAGAACAACATAGGAAACTTTTACCTTTTCTTGAGTATGAACGTGAAAAAGTTGATGTTGTTTCTTATGATTGCGAAAGTACAATTGCTCAGTTTGACAAAATACCTGATGATAGATATTCATATGGTATTGTCAAAATTGATGAATTTCTGAATGCTGATGAGTTGGCTGATATTGTAAATGAAAGTTTGACAAAAAGTGAACAAGTGAAAATCTTAAAGAAAACCGAAAATTCAACTCTTACTTCACAATTCAATTATGCTGATATTGATGAAAATTCTGATAATGTAAGTGAAATCAGTGAAATAGAAGAAGAAGAAGAGATTGATTATTCTCAATTTTCGATCATTAATATCACATCTAAGATCAAAGGTAAAGAAATAATAGTTGATTCAATAGTAGAGGATGAAATTGATAAATCTTCAATTTCGCAACATTGTAAGTTTGATAATGTGGAAGTTGAAAGCTGGAAATCTAATGATACTGATGAAAATATCGAAGAAAAGAAAATTTCAACTGAAACACATCAAAGGGTTGTGGTTGATCAAGTGTTTGAAAATACAAAAGAATTTGACAAAATTTTAAATGACAAAGGTGCACATTATTTGGAAACCAACACAGTGGTATATCCAAATTTTGTATGTACTGATAAAACTATTTTTCCAAATCAAGTTTTTGTCACTACTGGAAATGCTGAGAAAGTTCATCCTGAGTTCAATAAAATGATTGAAAAAGATAATCAAAAGTCCACAACTGAAGGTTTTTTCGCAAATCAAAACACAGTAGAAAACAATTTAACTCAAAATTCTTATGTGTTTCAAAAACAAAAATCATTACAAAAATGGGTGGTTAAAGGTGAGAAATCAAACAAAACTTTTGATAAAGCTGAAAACTCAAAGGTTGAAGTGAAACTAAATTCTCAAGAATTCAAATTGATTGCTGGAAATTATTCAACAGAAAAAAAATGTTTCAAGAAGACAGGTAAGAAAAGCAATATTCTGGCAAGTTGTGACTAATGAAAAATCAAGAGATGAAAAAGAACAAATTTCAAAAACATCATCAAAATTTCAAAATAAGAACACACACACAAATTCAAAGTTTCATAAACAAATAAATTCTGTTGACAAAGTTCCATATATTCGCAAATATGACAACAATAGAAAATTTGAGAATTCGCAAAAATTTGCAAATAATCAAAAGTTTCCAAATGTTGGCAAATTCACGAATACTTCATCAAGTTTGAAAAACTCAACTCAAGTCAAAGTGAAGTTTTCACCAAAACAACCAAAATTTCCAAATCCTTCAATATCAAAACCAACCAAAGTTTCATACATCAAAGGAAAGTCTGATGTAAGTATGATCAATCATTGGTTTGAAGGGAAAGGAAAGAAATATCAAAGTGGAAAGTTTTCAGAACAACAAATCAAAAGTGCATTTGATAAGTTCACGAATAATTCTTCAACTGCTAGTACATCATCCCATAATTCGCAAGTTCCGGTTCAAAAATGGAAACTAGTTATCAAAAATGCGAATGTTGTGAAGGATAAGATTACACTCAATGAGAATCCAAAATTATTGAATGACTATATTTCAATATCTAGAACTGATGATGTTGATATAATGGATTCTATTACAAACAAAGTGAAAACATGGTTTTTAAGTTCCAAAAAGTTGTTTAATTCTACTAATGATGGACCCAATAAGTCTTGGGTTCCTAAATTTTTTCAATAAATGCAGGTGATATGTGACGAGCAATATGATACAAAATGGTATATTGATAGTGGCTGCTCTCGTCATATGACTGGAAGAAAGGAAAATTTGCAAGATTACCGAAGCTTGGAAAATGCTGGAGTTGTCAAATTTGGAAATAATCATAAGTGTCAAGTGAAAGGATATGGGAAAGTCACAAATGGCTACTTCACAGTAAACAGAGTTGCTTATGTTGAAGGACTTCAACATAATTTGATAAGTGTATCACAACTTGTTGTGGGTACTAGAAATCAAGTTGTGTTTAATGAAGAAGGAAGTATCATCTCAAATGCAAAGACAAATGAAATACTTCTCAAATCCAAAAGATATGGTGATATGTTTACACTGGACATCAAACGAATTGTGGGAAAACCAGCTGTGTGTTTACTATCAAAAGCATCTAATGATCTCAGTTGGCTTTGGCATAGAAGATTGTCACATTTGAACTTTCGAAATATAAATAAACTTGTAACTGAAGATTTAGTTCGAGGGTTACCAGTACTAAAATTTGACAATGATTCTTTGTGTGCAGCTTGCGAACAAGGAAAACAACATCAAAAAGGTCATCCGATTGTGATAGATTCAAAAATAGTAGATCCATTGGAACTTTTTCACATTGATCTGTGTAGACCATCAACTGTTGCAACAATAAATAAAAAGCGGTATATTTTAGTTGTTGTAGATGATTTCTCTAGATTCACATGGGTGTTTTTTCTCAGGTCGAAATCTAAAGTTGCTCAGACAATGATTGATTTTATCAAAAAGATTGAAATTAGTCTGAAGAAGAATGTACGAAAAATTAAAAGTGATAATGGTTCGGAGTTTAAAAATCAAACTCTTGACAATTTTCTCACAAACAAAGGTATTTCGCATAATTTCTCATCACCATATACTCCACAGCAAAATGGTGTAGTTGAAAGAAGAAATCAATCTCTATGCGAAGCTGCCAGAACCATGCTAACATATGCGAATCTACCTCAATATCTTTGGGCAGAAGCTGTGTCCACAACATGTTTTACTCAGAATCGATCATACATTCATCGAAGATTCAATGTTACTCCATATGAAATAATCAATAATCGGAAACCTAATGTAAATTTCTTTCATGTTTTTGGTTGCAGGTGCTTTATTCTGAATCTCAAAGACAATTTGTCCAAGTTTCAAGCAAAAGCTGATGAAGGCATCTTCTTAGGATATTCACAGAATTCAATTGCATACAGAGTGCTTAATAAACGAACAAGAAAAATTGAAGAAACTTTCAATTTAACATTTGATGATTACTATCTTAAACAAATTGATAGTAAATTTGATAATAAATCAATACTTGTGGATTCAAATACTCAAATTGATAATTCTGAAATTAATGATTTTGATTATGACTTAATTTTCGGAATTCCTGACAGGGCAATTGATGCAGAAAATAACGCTCCTGATAATCACATATCAGAATCTTCAACACATACTGATGAATCAACAATAACTACAACATCGATAACTTGTGAAAGCACACCAAATGTTCATATGGAGGAGGAACACACAAGTACCCATGAAGATTCTATCCCAAATTTTGAGGGGGAGAAAGAGATTATGGAACATCAAGTTGAGGGGGAGCATTCACAAAATCAACAAGAACATCAAGTTGAGGGGGAGCATTCGCAAAATCATCAGGAACATAACTTTGAGGGGGAGTATCCAAATGCAGACCATGTTGAGGGAGAGCATGATGCAACAGAGACAACTAATCTTGACAAAAATGTAGAATTTCATGAATTTAATGATAATTTTTCTGTTGCAGGATCTGAAAATGAAGATATGTATGAAGATGCACCATTAGAATATGATCCAAATTATCCACCACTTGCGAAATGGACAAGAAATCATCCAAAAGAACAGGTAATTGGTAATATACAAGAAGGTGTGTTGACTAGAGCTCAAATTCGTGCGAAAAATGAGGTATTGAATACTAACCAAGAACTTTGTATGTTTAATGTCTTTATTTCAAAAATAGATCCAAAAACAGTAAAGAATGCTATGGAACACTCATCTTGGGTTGTTGCTATGCAATCTGAATTAGCTGAATTTGAACGAAACAAGGTTTGGAGATTAGTTTCTAAACCTTCTGATGTTTCAATTGTTGGATTAAAATGGATTTTTAAAAACAAAACCGACAAAGATGGCAATATTATTCGAAATAAAGAAAGACTAGTGGTTAAAGGTTATTCACAACAAGAAGGCATTTATTATGAAGAAACATTTGCACCTGTTGCAAGACTTGAAGCAGTTCGCATATTTTTAGCCTATGCAGCTCACATAGACTTTGATGTTTATCAAATGGATGTTAAATGTGCATTCTTAAATGGAAAACTTGAAGAAACAGTGTATGTTGAACAACCACCAGGATTTGTAAACAATGAGCATCCTGATCATGTTTATATTTTAGATAAAGCTGTATATGGGTTAAAACAAGCACCAAGGGCCTGGTACGCAACACTTACAAATTTCTTGAAACAATCTAAATTTAAACAAGGATCAGTCGACCCCACATTATTTCGCAAGAAAGTTGGGTGTCATCTAATGCTTGTTCAAATTTATGTTGATGATATTATCTTTGGTTCAACTGATCCAACATTGTCACTTGAATTTGAAAATTTAATGAAAAGTCAGTTTGAAATGAGCATGATGGGAAAAATTAATAATTTTCTTGGTTTAAACATAAGACAGAACAGGCAAGGAATCTTAGTCAATCAAGAAAAATATACGAAGAACTTGCTTGAAAAGTTTGGAATGCTTAATAGCACGAAGCTCAGAGTCCCTATGGCAGTAGGAACACGACTAACTCCTTCATTAGACACTCCTGCTGTTGATTTAACATTGTATCGTAGCATGATAGGGTCTTTATTGTACTTAACTGCAAGTAGAGCTGATATTATGTTTTCGAGTTGTTGTTGTGCTAGATATCAAGCAAATACAAGAGAACCACATTTGACGGCAGTGAAAAATATTTTTCAATATCTAAAGGGGACCGTTTCTTTAGGACTTTGGTATCCTGCGAAAACAGGATTTTTCATTCAAGCTTTTTCAGATTCTGATCTAGGAGGATGTACCTTAGATAGAAAAAGTACGACTGGTGGATGTCAACTATTGGATGGAAAGTTGGTGAACTGGCAATCAAAGAAACAGACTTGTGTGGCTATATCAACCGCTGAGGCAGAATACATATCTGCGGCTGCTTGCACTTTGCAAATTATTTGGATTCAGAGTCAACTTCGTGATTATGCAATAAACATGAAAAAGATTCCTTTGTATTTTGATTCACAAAGTGCGATTCGCATTTTTCATAACCCAGTGCAACATTCAAAGACAAAACACATTGCTCTTCGATATCATTTTATCAAAGATCATGTGGAAGATGGGAATATTGAAATTCATTTTGTCAAAACAACTGAACAACTTGTTGATATTTTTACAAAACCTCTTGATGAAAAATCATTTGTTAGAATTTTAGTAGGTTTGGGGATGATTAATGCAAATTTAATTTCATCAACACAAGAATAAACGTTTAGTTCAGCAGATATAAGTTAATCTTATTCAGAGGTTACTGTTCATTCAGAGGCTTCGCATCTACATCTTTTCACATCCGAGGTCATAACAACTAAGGTAAGTTTTACGAATATTACTTTATTTTCTTTTGAAAAATCAAAAATCCAAAAAGAATTTTTTTTTTGTATTTTCTTTTGCAAAATCAAAAATCCAAAAAGATTTTTTTTTTTGTTTTGTTTTTTTTTTTTTTGTATTTTCTTTTGAAAAATCAAAAATCCAAAAAGATTTTATTTTTCTTTGTTCTTTCAATTGTGTGCTGAGAATTTAATGCAGGGCTAAAATGTGAAGAGGACATACATTTTGTTTCTATGGGAAGGTATTAAATTTTTTTTAAGACTAGTTAGGATGTCCCTAGAAGCATGCTATTGTATGTAGACCAAAAGCCTCAATACGACTCTATGTGTGCAAAGAAAGCCTTAATGACATTATCACATGATAATTTCTTCCCAAAAAGGCTTATATTCGCATAAGTCAACACGAGCTACCTTACTCTTCTCAAATGAGTTAAGATTTTTCTGTTTTGTCCATTATAACAGAGGTACACTTCGATTCTTATCCAATCTTTTTAAACCAAACAATTCTTACACTCCAAATTTTTTATCAAAATATTTGTCCTTGAGGTTTTTGATCAAACCAATCAAAACCTAGACAAATCACAACTCTGTGTTTATGATCTATCATCATGAGTCCGTGATGAAAGTGAAACCCAAAAATCATAAACCTTAAGGAATTGACGGGGAACTTTGTTCCAGATTTTCACGAAACCTTTGTTTCAGTATCAAAAAATTTGAAACTTCAAATCATATTCAATTCGCATGTGTGGTCTTGATCAAATATTCTCAACCAAGAATGTTTGTTACCCAACAAGATCCAGAACAAAATTTTCTTTTGAATATGCTTTCAGTGTAAGTTTCATTCGCAAATCCTTGTCATGATAAATATTTTCAAAAGCCAACTTGTCCCCGACTACACTAATCAAACAAGTAATTTCATTTACAATTTTTCACCTTATGTTAAGGTTGATATGTAATGAAATTTCAAACCAATCCAAAATTACTTTTAAAAGAAGCCCTTTGATACTTCTCTACAAGTATTCGATTGTAATTCATGGGAAACTACACAAGCAGTTGATTATCTCTCTTGATAATTAACGAAGCAACCTTTGCCCGGGGTTTTACTGCATTCATGTCAAATTGAATTTTTGACATCACAACGTTACAAATATCTTTGGTTCTTCTCTTATTTCATTGGCACATTGCACACACGAAATCCTTGAGGTTCTAAGTAAAACCAACTCAGACTGATGATTTCGCAAGTCTGACATATGACTTCACTTTAAATCCCAAAAGTGAATGAGCCTTGCTTCCATGCGAAGGGTTTTACCGGTTCGAATTCTATAACGGATACTTGACAGGCTGTATACTCAAAATCGTTGGTATTCTGTCCGGTTTTCGAGGAGATGTGACAGTTACTTTTTGGAATGCTGTTACCTTTTGTAGTCATGATCCGAGTTTCAAGGTGCCACGTCGGATAACATTAAATGTATCCCGCTTCAATTTCAAATCAATTTTGAGCAACCTATAAAAAGGGGTTACAGAACAATGTGTACGGTTACACAAACAAGAACTCTCACAATACTTCCAAGATTAAATCTTGATCCAAACTTCAACTTTCTTTTTCAAAACCCTAACAATGGCAGCCACTACTTCCAACATTGATGAGGTTCTTTATCAATCCCTAATGAAGATTCAAAGCATCAATTACCAAGTTGATCCAAAAGTTTCCGCTTATCCAGGAGAATTGAAGATGCTTATTGTTGCTCTGAAACGATCACCTTTAGCAACTGCCATGTTCAGTTCATTCCCGGTCCTAATGGTGTGGTTATCTCGTGCCGCTTCAACGGCTTCATACAATCACATGGCAAATGTGATTACTTTCAATTTAACCAACAACAAACGATTTAAACTGTCCAAGAACTTGTTTGTGGAAATTCTGCAGATTCCAAACAACCCTCCGTTTATCAAACCTGTCAACTCGCAGGTTATTCATATGTTTAATGAGATGGGGCATCAACCGGAGTTGACAAAAATCAGTGATTTAAGAAAGTCTGGGTTGCCATGTATATGGAATTTTCTATTTGGCATTTTTCTAAGCTGTCTTACAGGAAGAATAGTCGGATTGGATAGAGGAAGAATGGAAGTATATGCTATGGTAATGGGCATATACCATGATATTAATGTTGATTATGCAACCCAATTGTGGAAGGAATTCGTTAAAAGTCTGGAACATACAAATTCGGAGAAGGGAATTTCTTGTGCAAGATACTGGAGCTTAATTCTTGAAAACGTGTATGAGAAAGAAGAAATTCCAATGCTGACAAATGTTGAAGTTGCTGAATTTTCTTTCTATCAATTTCCAAAAACTGTAGAAGATGATGAAGCAATATTTTCTCATGTGGCTCGTATTCCAGATGCGATGCTTCGCAAAGTTTCTCCAACTCACAAAATTTTGGTGAGATATTTGCGAACTGTTAATACAGCTGATCAGACTGGAGTCTTACCAGATGTTGCTACTACATCTAAGACAAGGAAGGTTCACAAGAAAAGTGCGAAGGGTTCATCCTCACCAACTGTACCAGCTGAAGTCATTCCAACCGAAGAAACTTCAAAGAAATCGAAGAAGGAACTCTTACCTTCTAAGTCTGGGGTACTGAAGCAAATTCGCAAACCTGAAGTGAGTAGTAAAGGTGTTACTATTCGCAATATTCCTGCGCCAGTATCTCCAAGAAAGAAAAGAGAAAGAGCTGAAGACGTTGCGAAAAATATGCAACGTACGATGGTCAAAAGACGGAATATGGTGATTCGCAATGAATCATCTGAAGAAGAGATAGTTCCAGAAACTCCACCCGTCACAGCTATGGTACCTGTTTCTTTACCCATCATACAAACTTCGCAAATTTCTACCACTATTCCACAAACCAAACCACTCGAAATAGTTCTCACCAAATCAGTTACTGAGGAGGTTCCTATTTCCGATATGGTTGTCAACGTATCTGATACGGGGGCACCTATCCTGAGTGTTGCACCATCAATTCAAACATCTTTACCCATTTCATTACCAGTTACAACTTTATCCACTACTTCATCCATTTTTGATCATGCTCTTCAAAACCCATTCACCACACTTTTTCCTTCTCAATCACCCGAAAATCCTCAACCTTTGCAACCATTGTCCGATACTGAAGTCGAAGGAGGTGCCTTTGGTGGGATACTTGATGATATTCCTTTTGATTCAGATGAAGAAGATATTCCTGATCATATGCTGATGACAGGAAAATAGTTTAAAATTCTGAATCAAAAGTTAAAGACCATTATTCAATCACAAGCTGATTCTGGTAGAATGTATTCAATATCTGCCATGGAGGTTGATATCATGATCAAAGGAGCTGAGAAAAGAATCATGGAAAAGATTGCTCAATCCGATAAAAATAATGAGCTCAGAATTACATCACAAGGGAGTAATTTTACTTCTGTAGTTCAAGATCTTAGAGCAGTTACAAAAGAATGTCATGTTCTTTTTGTACAAGATGTTAAGAAAGTTCGTGAGGATGTCAACTTCAAAATTCAGGAGTTGAAGTCTGAACTTGCGAAGGATCTTCAAAATGTTCACATGAAACAAGAAGAAGTTCAAAAGAAAATTATGGACATTTCTTCTCAACTACACAAGCTCAATGATATTCCTGTTCTTCAAGATCATAAAGCCGAAACAATGAAGAAGTTTGATCAGCTAATACAGTTAGTCACTGATCTTAAAACAGTAGTTTCGCATTCTTCATCCACTCAAATCCTTACTCCTGAATTCTTGTCTCTAAAGATTAATACTTTAGAAGAAGCTATTCAAAAAGCTCTTGCCCCACTTACAAGTTTTACTTCTTTACTACCGAGGGGTGCTCCGCCTATTTCCACAGGGGTGTAAGGGGGAGAGGAATGTAGAAGTAAAGAAGAGGATGCGAAAACTGTTGGAAAAGTGATATCAACTCAACTTGTTGCTACTCTTCCAATTCCTTTAAAACCGATTTCTGCAACAACAATTACCACAAGAACAATTACCAAAGGTATTGTTATTGGAATAAACGAAGGAGGTTCAAGCTCAAAACCTCAAAAAGATGTTGTAGGAAGAGGAAAAGGAATATTATATGAAAAATCAAAAGAGGAGTTGAAAGCTGAGGCTGAGGTTGAAATGGAGAGGATGAGGCAAGTTCAGAGTATAATGAGACAAAGGGCAAGTGATCCTCCCACCATGAACAAAGGAGATCCTGCAAAACTTTACTCCTATGAAATAATAGAGTCAAAAGTTGTGTGTAGGGAGATGTATGAGTTCGAGAAGAAGCCAAAAAGAAGTTATGATATTGCGAACTCAGATCATTGCCAATTGGATTTCCCTATAAATGAAATGTTGTTCATCAATGCACAATACAAGATAAGTGAGAAATTTGATAATCCGAATGATTATACTCAAATGAAAATCAGATTTCATGCTGTCTTGGGGAAGAATCCAGATGAAGTTTGGTCCTTGATGAAAATCAAAAAGGTGGTGACAATAAAGAAAGATATTTTGTTTGAAGAGATGCTACAAAATTTTCGATAGTTTGTTATCAGAGCTGACAACAAACAATATGACTTCACAGTTACTGACTTTCCATTGATGAATTGTAATGATTTAATTCAAGTAGCATTGATCCTGAAGCATATGGAAGAAAAGAATCTTAAAGGCTCTGATACAGATGTATTCAAAGTAGGCTTCGCACATGTGAAGACTTTCATAGACAATTATTTCGATTTTCTAGCCCTTACAGACGATGAATTAGCAAATGTGCTGGGAAGGGAAGTGAAGGTTCCATGGGAGGAGACTTTGACTCAATCTGCTTTGTCAAAGTATGGTGTTGGTGAAATATGCCTAAAACCTTTTGGCATGATGTTTTCTGGCAGAGATACAAAAGGGAATCAGAAGAAGTTTTTGTTCAAAGTCTCAGAGATTGAAAGATATAATTCTTCACAATATACGCACTTCATTGTACGTATGAATAATTGCAAGAAGAATAACGAAGGAGACAAGAAAGATTTGAAGAAGGTGATCTCCTGGTATGGAGAAGTGTGAAAGACAATTCACTATGCAATTCAAAAGCTTATGAGTTGAATTGTATCGACTGTTTACAAAGGGGGAGATTGTTGATGTATATTGTAAAAAGTCGAATAGAGTGTTTTGTGTTGTTTCGCATTTTGTATTATTTTACTAAGTCATTTTTTGTGCAAAGTGAAAATGTATAGACTTGGTATATTTTTTTTTGTTCCCTATAAATAGGGACTTAGGCTAGAAGTAGAAAAACGAATGCTAGAACTTACTTCTGCTTATTCTGTAATCAGTCTTAATCAATATGAGATCTGATTAATATTTACTCTCTATGTTCTTCATCTTAAATCGTTCAAATCTATCTTTTCTTTTCTAAATTCTCGATAACAATTCACATCAAAGGGCAAAGTCGACATCCCAATCGCCTTGTTCGAGGTAGGTATGTGCTTTCCCACTACTGATTTCTTCAACCTGATCATCCGGGAATACGTGTTCTCAGTGAGAGAGTTGACCCATATTGCTATAAACAAGATAATGGTTTTGAATTCCTCTGTCGTGTCCTAGGTCACTTGCCAACTATTCTGACTTTCAAGCACTTCTATAATACGTCTACCTAGTTGGGGAGTCGAACCCTCTCTCGACGGCAGTGAGTCCCTACTCTTATTTATGATAAGAAGTCTAAGAAGAATTGGTAGGAGAAGTTCTTGTAGGTGAACAACGATATCATGGTGCTCAGTTACCCGAGGGCTAAGGTGTATGTCGAACGTCCTCTGACACTTTTTGGTGTTGATAAGGAACCGGCCAATGTCCTTGAGAAGATCAACATTAACAGTGAAGATTGGCTTGACTGCTTCTTGGCCACCGACGGAATCAGCACTGCTTGGAGGGCTCGCGGAAAGATGCCCGAGTTTTTTTGTTGAAAAAGAAGGTATTTCTCTTGCTCCTCTTCCCCCTTTTTTTTGAAAATTTGGTAAAGCTCATTTAAATCGGCATTCTTTTTACCTTTGTTATCTTATGTTTTGTTTCCAGGTGTGGAGGAAGTTATCTTTCTAGAGAGATCTCTCCATGGTCTGTTCGACGATGAGCTTCAATGTCGTGACGTTGATCTTGTGGAGGCTCTTTCACCCCCTTGTTTCTGGATGAGAAATCAAGACAACTGTTAGTTCTGACAGTGCCACCGGAGCCAACGAGGATCTAGATCTGCAAGAAATTGTTGTCATCGGTGTTTCTCAGAAGGATCTTACACCTTCCGAGGCCCCGAGGAGTCCTCGTCGTGTCAAGAGGCATTTTGCTTTCCTGGAAGCCTCTTCTAGTGGTCGAGCTGAGTCAGCCAGCACTGTGCCTCCTCTTCGTAAGAAACATTGCTAAGGAGTTGAGTCAGCCAGCACTGTGCCTCCTCTCCAGGGTTTGGTTCAGGTGAGAGTGGCTTGTGTGGCGGGGGGGGGGTGTGGAGCAGGGGAAGAAGGTTGCTAAGGAGCTGGTGATCGTCGGTGATTTTAATCCATAGGTTGAGGTGGGCATAGCGACCAAGGTTCATGAGATGGAAGATGCCCTGGCTGCTTTTACCGAAATAGAATATGCTGGCTATCTTCTCCTGGGTGTTTTGGATATGGTCGGGCTTCGTGACCTTTACCAAGATGCTCAGGGCGATGGATCGGGCCCTGGCCGAAGCTCCTACCCTGGTGATGCTCACACCCTCCCCCACAAGTAGCTCTGTTTCTTTGATTTGTTGTGATGTAAACTCAATGAAAAAGTTTTCTATTTTTTACTTTGTCATTTTTTGTCTTTGCTACCCTCATGGGTGGCCTAAAAGTCTGGGAGTCCGACAACCTGACATTTTCTACTTCATATTTGTGGCTATGAATGTTTGTTGTTACAACACATATTCTTTTGTTTGGTTGCTTCATGTATCGTTTATGTTGGCCATCACATGATATTTATGCAGAGTTGCTTGCACCCGTAGTCTAAGAGCTGTTATTGGTAAACTCTTTATGTTTTAGCAAAGCTGGTCTTTGAGAATTTTTTTCTAATTTGCTGCTTAAAGACCCTAGATGTAGCCAAGATCATCATCTTGAGGCTCACCCGATTATGCTTTTTTATTTTATTGGTGGAAGGTTATGATCCTTCTATACTCATGTCACATGTTCATTTGTATGTTTGCTATGATGAACATTTTTTGGGAGGAAGGTTATGAGCCTTCTATGTACAAACTCCTTGGCTGCCTCCTTATGACGATTTCGCTCGAGTGACGTTGGATGATCATTCCTTGTTGTCACACGGTAAATGTACACAACCTCTTTGTTTTGTTTTTCAAGCTTAAAAATAAGGTGCGACTGAATTTCCCTTTCTGTTTACTCTAGTTTTGTTTAGAGTGTAATAAAACTGAAAGTAGTAAAGTAATTTTTGTTGATTACATTTACATGTTAAAACTAATACACAATGCCTTTTCTAGCATTAATTCTACTTTTAACACTCGTTTTTAAGAGTAAAAGTGATGCAGGCCCTGCGCATTCCATGTTCTTGGAATGGCACGCCCGTCCTAAGTTTCTAGGACATAAGCACCATTATTATGGGCTTCCACGATTTTGTATGGTCCTTCCCACGTGACACTGAGTTTCCCCAATGGTTCAGCATGGCTAGACTCGTTCTTTCTTAGTACCCTTTCTCCGACTTTGGAGGTCTTAACCCAGACTTGGCGGCTGTAATAGTTCTCAGTTCCTGATTTGTATAGTGTCTGGCGTACTTGTGTCGCCTCACATTTTTCATCGATCATGTCCAGGTCCTGGCGTCGCCCTTCTTCGTTGGCTGCCTCCTCGAAACTATCCGTTCACAAGGAGCCTACCACTATTTCGAGGGCAAGGAATACTTTTGTCCCATAAGTTAGGCTAATTGGTGTTTCTCCTATACTTGACCTTGTTGTGGTACGATATGACCACAACATGGTCGGGAGTTCATCTACCCAAAAGGACTTTGATCTGAGAAACCTCTTTTTCAAACCATTGAAGATGGTTTTGTTTGATATATCAGTTTATCTGTTGGCCTGAGGATGCGCTACTGATGTGAACCGGTGATGGATTCTCTTGTCTTCATACCACTCCTTGAATGGAATTCCTTCCAAATGAGTGTCGTTGTCACTTATAATGATCCTAGGGGCTTCAAAATGGGCCAAGATGTTCTAGGTCATAAATTTTATCATTTGGTTTCCAGTGACAGTGGGTAGTGGTTTCGCCTCTATCCATTTGGTAAAATAAACTATGGCCACCAGTAAAAATTTCATGCCCCCCTGGTGCCGGTGGGAAAGGTCCTACTATATTGATCCCCCATTGATGGAAAGGCCAGGGGCTAGTGATGCTGGTTAATGGCATGGCCAGTTGGTTTTGAAAAGGAGTGAATGCTTGGAACTCCATGCATTTCTTTGCTAGGGCTACTGCATTGTTGTACCCATCCGTCAAATATACTCCTAGGCAGAGTATTTTGCCTGTGAGTGCAGGGCGCCTTTGTGTACTGCTACGTCCACGGAATGGCTTTCTTCGAGGAACATATGCCCCTCTGTTTTAGAGACGCACTTGAGCCACGAGCTTAAGTATCCTCTTTGGTAAAGTTGATTGTCCGTGATTGCAAAATGTGGTGCTCTAATTTTGACTTTTCTCCCCTCCTCTGGGTCGTCTAGAAGCACGCCATTGCGGAAGTAGTCAACAAAGGGTTTCTTCCATTCTGGAGGAGCCGATATTGTATTGACCATTTGGTTATCAAGACTTCTCTCTAGGAGTACTTTAACCAACACTTTCTTTCTGAGATGGTCATACGAAGTAGAGGCCAGCTTGCTGAGAGCGTTCGCCCTTGTGCTTTTTCCCCAGGAGATTTGTTTTATTGAATAACTTTTGAATGTGTTGGCAAAGTTATGGACTGCGTCTAGGTATTTCCGTATCTTGGGGTTCTTTGCCTCATACTTCCCATTTATTTGGTTTGTGACAAGTAGTGAATCGCTAAGAGCTGCTTGTTCTTTCACTCCAACGTCCTTGGCTAGCCTCAGACCTGCTAAGAGCGCTTCATACTCTACCTCGTTGTTCGATACCTGGAAATCGAATCGCAATGCATAACTGATTTCTTCAACCTTGGTTCTTTGTAAGATCAAGCCTGCACTTGAGCCTTCCTTTATTGTAGTTCTATCGGTGTATAGTTTCCAGAGTTCTTTGCGAGCTTCAGGCTCGAGTGGATCGATGGAGATCGTCGTTGGCACTCCCTTAACTATTTCTTGAGTTTTAATCAGGAAGTTTGCGAGGGCCTGGGCCTTGATGCTAGTCCGGGGGTGATAATGGATATCATATTCGCCTAACTCTATGGCCAACTTGGCTAGGCACCCGGACTTTTCCGGCCTTAGCAGCACTTGCTTTATTGGGTAACTGGTTAAAACATTCGCCTTGTAGGCTTGAAAATACCTCCATAGTCACCTGACGGCATATGCCAGGGCGAGGAACAATTTTTCCAAGGTCAGGTAATTAATCTCTGGTCCTTGCAGGGCCCTGCTAACAGAATGGATGGGGACCTGCTTGTCTTCCCTCTCCACTGCTAACATGGAGGAGATAGCTTCTTCGGAAGCAGCTAGATACATCTGTAGTGTTTCTCCTGGAAGTGGGCAGGTGAGATCCAGTAGTTGTTGTATGGCGTCTTTGAGTCGTTGCAATGCCACATCTGCTTTGTCTGTCCACTTGAACTGCTTCTTGTCTATGCACCCTTTAATATTTTGGTAGAGAGGGAGTGCTTTTTCTGCGGATTTAGCGATGAATATTCCTAGTGCCGTCAATGTACCGTTGATCTCCTGCATGCCCTTAAGGTTGTGAGGATTTTTTGACTTGAGAAACTCCTGGATTTTGGTGGGATTACGCAGAATTCCTTCCTTGGATATCTGGTAACCAAATAATTGCCCTTCCTCAACTCCAAAAGTGCACTTAGTTGGGTTTGGCTTCGTCTTCGCTTTGGTTATCATCTGGAAAGTTTCTTCCACATTGCAGAGTAGGGCTTCTTCATTGCAACTCTTAATTACCATGTCATCAACATAGACTTCGATGTTCCTACCAATTTGATCAGCGAATACTTTGTCCATGAGCCTTTGGTAAGTAGCAACTACATTTTTACTCCAAATGGCATTTTATGGTAGTAAAAGGTCCCTTTTTCGGTGTGGAAGGCAGTTTTACTTCGTCCTCTCGTTTCATCTGTACTTGATGGTAACCCTTGTACGCGTCGAGGAAACATTTGAGCTGGAAGACTTCGAGCGATTGGACCTTCTGATCAATCTCCGGGAGAGGATAACAATCCTTTAGGTAGGTGTTGTTAAGGTCCGGGTAATCGACGCACATTCGCCATGACCGATTGGCATTCTTTACCATGGCAGGATTTGCTATCCATGTTGGGAACAATACCTCCCTGAGTATGCCTACGTTCACCAGATTGGCTACTTCTACATTTATTATCTTATTCCATTCTGCCTCTTAGCCTCTCTTTTTTTGTTTAACCAGATTGCTTCTAGGCGTGACGTTAAGGCTGTGTTCTATGATGTGTTGATCAATGCCTATCAGACCTGTTGGTTTTCAGGAAAAAACGGTGGAGTATTCCTTGAGGAGTGATACCAATCGTGCCCTGGTCTCGTCTGATACGTGAGCACCGATTTACACAAGTTGTTCTAGATATTCTATGTTTATCTGGTGTTGTTTGGTGGAATATTCCTTGTTGGACTTCTTTGGTGCGTGTAAAATCTTTGGGGCGGATATGATCTGGTGGCAATGTTGTGCCCTGGTGTTTGTGGCGAGGACTGTCACTGATCCCTAGCATGTACTAAACTTAACGATGTTGTGGATCGTCGATGGTACGAGGTGCAGTAAGGAGATTGCCGATCACCCAAGCAGAATATTGTGTTCTGCTGGGTACCGGATCACATAGAATTTGATCGTTCTTGTGATTCGATCTTTCTTGTTGTGACCAACCAATGTTAAGGGCAACCGAATAGTGCCCAATGGCCACAAGTTGTGCCCGGTGAATCCTACTAGTGGTCCACCAGCTGGGGGTTGTAGCCCATCCTTCCATGCATCTGGTAGTACCGAAAACAATGCTTGTAGAGTATGAGCAACTACCATTGTCAATGTATATTTGATGAACTTTCATGTTGCAAATGAACCCATATATGAGGAGTGGGTCTCGCGGATTCCATTTCAGTGGTCTGGGATTGCTACTCGAGAAACTAATATTGAGTAGGTTTATCGTGAGTGCTTCAATCTCGTCTTCTGCGTAGTGAGGTTTGCTCTCCTTATGAGAGTTAGAGATGGTGAATACCTGTTTTCCATCATATGGATTTGTTTGCAACAGATCGAGATGCAATATTGCCATCTGAGGCAGTAGAACATCCAACGATAGTTGCCAGAAACTGCTCCGGAGTACCGGCTCTGCTATTTTTTCCATAATCGGCGGGACTTGTGTCATTAGCACCTTTATTGGGGCCTGTGTTCTACACTCACGACGATGGTCATTGTTTAACGTCTCTGTATTTTGAACAAATCTTCTACTTTCGTCCCCAATGTTGTTGGGTGTAGATCCCCTTTTTTCAAAGAACCAACGCCATTTAGTGGTTATATCACTCTGAGGATATGCCTGGATGGCACTAACGGTTGTGACATGTTTGTCATGGGTTTGGATAACAGATGATGGATCTTCCTTGAGAGTTTTCCTGAGAACACAACACAGAAAAGAACCGTTAAAGGACGTCCGGGTGATCTCCCAGAATATCGCTCCGACGATCAAGTTAGTTTTCTGAGAGAGGTATTTTAGGGTTATATTTGTGAGTGAGAAAATGGAGCCCTTCCTTGAGGCGGAAAAGATCCTTTTATACCTACTTCTAACGGATCGTGGGGACCTCGTCCGATTAGCGTGAGACATGGCCTCCTCTGACTGGGAGGATCACACCCACATTAACTAACCGCCTGGTGACGTCAGCCTTGGGCGTCACCTAAGCTTTTTTTCACGTCCTGATTGGTCGTGAGTGAATGAGAAGATCACGGGAGATATTCTTCCCTCATGGGGGAAACGAACTGCCACCTCGGTGCTAGATTTCCTTGGCCAAGACCCGACCTTGGCCAAAAGTCCTGACAAGATAACGTCTCATTTATGATGTTCGTTATATTAAACGGGATCGTTCATGGTAACGCTAATAGAGGGTAAAGTTTCTGACTTTACCCATTATGACCCATCCAAGAAGAAATGAACCCTAACCTTAGCTCAAAATGGCTTAGTTCCAACTTCAAAAACTATCAAAACTTCAAGATAATCCATATGAGCATAGATCTAGACTCTAGGGACAGTTAGGTCACATAAATTTCCTATCTTTACTTTCATGCATAGACTACATGGCTCAAAAGGCCAAAAAGATGGTCCACTGGTTGCATAGGATTCCATGGTCATAAACCTGGAACCTTTAGGCCATGAAGTCCCCTATAGGCCCTAGATCTGAAAGGTTTGACCCCATAGGATGTCTATGTCCCAACGACCAACATTCTTGGACAAAAATATGGGGAAAGCTTGCTAAAATTAGATATAAACATACTATAAGCAAGGTAGGAGCTTTATACCTTAGATAAACCACAAATGAAGCTCAACATTTAGATATACTCTTCTCTTACACATCCTTGATCTTTTTTCATGTATCCTCTTCTTCAAAATCACAAAGAATTCACAAAAATGGCTCAAAACTCTCAAAAGTGGATTAGGTTTTTGTGGCTAGGGTTTGGGAAAATGGAGGCTGTAAATGAGGCCGACTTATGGGGGTTAAGGTGTTCAAATAGGATCTAAAACCTTGAAATTAGGGTTTCATTCTGCTAGTCCTAATCATCGAGTTGAGGCCTCTTGACTCATCGAGTAGACTTCACAACCTGCGTCCTAATCCATCTCTACTCGACATGTTTGGGACCTCTAACTCATCGAGTTTCTATACAAAAAATGAATAAATTATGAAATAAATACATACCAAAAACCGGGCATTACAAATCTCCCCCACTTATTTCAGACTTCGTCCTTGAAGTCTGTTGCATCTGGAAATAGCTATGGGTAATGCTCCATCATCTCATCATTCGGCTCCCATGTCCATTTCGAGCCCTTGCGGTGTTGCCATTACACATTCACAACCTCCACCCTCTTGTTCCATAGATCCATTGTCTTCTTATCAAGAATAGCTACTGGTCTCTCGATATAGTTCAGGTTTTCATCCACCTGAATATCCTCTAAACGTACCAGTACGGAGTCATCTACTAAGCACTTTCGCGGTTGGGAGACATGAAAGGTGTTGTGGATCTGATTAATCTAGGCTGGAAGATCTATTCGATACGCAACCCGGCCCAGCCGGGCCAATACACTGAATGGACCAGTGTATCTGGGAGCCAACTTGCCCTGCTTCCTGAAGTGGTTGAAACCTTTAGGTGGACCATATCTCATGCCTAAAACGCTAGGTCTGATCGACGTCTATCGGTGTAGCTCTTCTGCCGACTCTGGGCCATCTGGAGTCTACTTCGGACCTGTTGGATCTTCTCTGTCATCTTGAATATCACTTCGGTACTCCCTATGACCCTCTGTCCAACCTCACCCCAACATATCGGGGTTCTACACTTCCTCCCATAAAGCATCTTGAAGGGGGGACGGTCGATGATGGCTTGGTAGCTATTATTGTAAGAAAACTCTGCCAGTGAATTTAGGTATCCTAGCTACCACTAACATTTAAAATGCATGCCCACAGCATATCCTCCAAGGTTTAGATGGTCTGATCGCTCTGACCATCCGTTTGCGGGTGAAAAGTCGTGTTGAAGTGCAGACGAGTACCCAACTCTTCAAGAAGTTTCTTCCAGAATCTGGAGGTGAACCGTACATCTCGTTCAGAAATTACAGAAACTAGCACCCCGTGTCGAGCTACTACCTCCTTAATGTAGTTTCATCCAGCTTATTGGCCGATATGCTCTCCTGAATTGGAATGAAATGAGAACTCTTGGTCAACCGATCTACGATGAACCAAATCAAATCCACTCCCCGTGCGGTCCTAGGAAGCTTCGTGATGAAATCCATAGTAATATCCTCCCATTTCCACACAGGAATATCCAACGGTTGCGTCTTTCTGTGAGGTCTCAGGTGTTCGGCCTTCACCTTCCTGCAAGTCAAGCACTACTCCACGTACCAAGCTATGTCCTGTATCATGTAGGGCCACCAATAATCATGGAGAAGATCCCAATAAATCTTTGTCGCCCTGGGATGGATGGAGAACCTCGACTTGTGGGCCTCATCCATCAGATCTGGCGTACCCCGCCCCAGTAAGGACCCCAGACCCTTCGATGCAGGGTCAACGACCCATGGCAGTCATAATCAAATGAGACCGTCTGGCCTATGATCCACTCACATTTTCGGCGCTCTTCCTTCATACCCTCAACATGTGCCTCCCGAATCCGCTCCAAAAGCGGAGTCACTACTATCATCCTCATTCGGATGTCTCTAAACGGGGCTACAAATGCCTTGCAGATAAGTACACCAGCCACAAGTTTGGTCTTCCCTATGTGGTAGAGGATCTCACAGTCGTAATCCGTCACCACTTCCAACCATCGCCGCTACCTCATGTTTAGATTTGGCTAGTCCATCAGATACCTTAGGCTCTTGTTTTCTGTGTAAATGGTACAACGGACCCCATAGAGGTAGTGTCACCCGATCTTGAGGGTGAAAACAACCTCCCTCCAATTCCAGGTCATGCGTCGGGTAATTCGCCTCGTGAGGCTTCAACTGTCTCGAGGTATAGGCGATGGTATGCCCCCTCTGCATCAACACTATGCCTAAACCCGAGATGGAAGCATCACAATATACTACAAAATCATCAACGCCCTCTGACATGAATAACATCAGCTCTTCACACAACATGTACCTCAAAGTCTTGAATGTTTCTTGCTGCTCCGGTGCCACACCCCAAAACCGGAATGGCGGAAGCGTTCGGGGGTGGAGGACGTCATGTTTAGTATCACAAGACATGCATCATAGTAATCAAACTAATAAACAACCATTTCATTAGAAAGAAAAATTTTACAATGTGTGTGTTCACAAAACATAGAATACATATGCAAATAACAAAATAAGACATGAAGCTATACTGCTCCAGCTTCTGAATTCCCAGTGCGAGTACCTTTCTACTAGTTTCCTGAGAATACAAGTTATTTTGAAAGAGTTGATCAGCAATTAAGCTGGTGAGTTCATAAGATTTTAGTGATGTAAGTAAGTTGTAAGAAAGTTTAGTAAGTTGTAAGAAAGTTTAGTAAGTTGTAAGTTCTTTTTACAAAAGTTCACCTATTACTCCAAAAAAAATCCTATATTTCCTGCTTTTGGTGAAAGATAAGTAAAAATGACTCTACAATCCTTTCTATGAGTACTAAATGGATACAAGTTATATAAAACTCAGAGTAAACAAATAATCGATTGTGTGTATCTGCCCTAAGGCCATAACCAAACAAGGAACAGGAAATGAGGCGGATGGCACACATCCCATTGGTTGTTAGATCATCGTTGTATATAACCCTGATGTATTCACTCGGTACTCACGGAGTTAACTGTAATAGTTCCTTTATAATTGATGAAAAGATTCTTTAAGAAAACCCTTATTTCTTATAATAAAAATAGTAACCACATTGGTTCCTCCTATAATCTCTTAGGTTATACTAGCTATATATAATCTAATATCGAATAGATAGTTAATTTTATGAATCTGCCCTAAGCCCACAAGCAAACAAGGAACATGAAATGGGGCAGAAGATACACATCTAACTATCTATCGGGAATTAATTATATATAACACAGATGTACATGCTAAGGTATTATAGAATTAATCACCTAAGGACCTTTAAGTTATACTGGTTTAATAAAATGGATTAAACACTTTACTGGTAAGTTTCTAGTTTTGTATATCAAAAGTTATGATTTGAAAAGTTTGTTTTGTACTAGAAAACTGTGCATTGAATTAGTTTCCTATGACATGACCCATACCTGCTACCCCCTTATGACGACTTAATGTATACAGAACATAGATATTGCTAAGATCGAATGGATAATAGGTTGGGTGAATCCGCTCTAAGCCCAAAACCAAACAAGGAACAGGAAATAAAGCGGAAAGCACACATCCTACCTGTCGGACCCGATAAATATATATTCCTTGATGTATACATTAAGGAATCATAAGGTTAGCATTATAGGTCCCTTTTTATTGAATGTAATAGACCCGACTGTTCTGTTCGTCGTTTGAAAAGATGTAAGTTTTCCCTAGTTTATAACTATCTTGACTCGAAAATAGTTCGCATTAACTTTTAAGTGGAACTGTCACTTTATGAAAGTAATGGGAAAATAAAAGTACCTAGTTGCCCTTTAAATTGACATCCTGATGTACTGATTACCTTAAAACATGTTTGTTTTATTAAAGTCATAATGATAAGGCTAGTACCCATACTATACGCTCTCCCTGTCAAGAGATTATGGGAACCAAACGCGACTTCCACAAACCAGTTGCTAGGCCGTTTAATCCACATTAAAGTTATGTGATCATGTATACCCAATTTAACTATCACCTTTGGTTTAGAACAATGAGTTAGTGATTCATTGATATAGTTAAATCATGTAGTTGTTCCATGCTATAGCATCTTAGTATGTTCATTCTCTTATAGTATCTTAGTATGTTCTTTCTGTTATCATGTATTGTATCTGATGGGGTTTTGAGCAATACATCAATCCTATGGTGTACATGCAAACCCTAATAGCTTTTGGATCTAGTTTGTCTAATGAACATGCAATTGAATATCCAAAGCTATAAACCCTAGATCTAGCATACAATTAATCATATTAACATAAAATAGGGTTTAGATCTTACCTTTGATTGTTATATAGCAATAACAATCAATCATTGGCTTTAGAAAGCTTGGTGCCTCAAGTGTTGCACCTCTAATGGAGTCACAAACACCACTAAGCAACTTGGATGAAGAGGGAATAGAGGTGAGGCACCAAAAACGGCTGGAAACCCTAATGGAAGTGTTAGCCACGTTTTTGGTGCCTAAGGGATTCTTATATACTTAGGCAATTAGGGTTATCAAACAAAGAAACCCTAATTTGTATGCTTAAGCCCTAAGCAGCCCATGGACCCCTTCTGGAACATGCCTTGGACGATTTCTAATGGGCTTCCCCATAGAATTCATCCAACCTATTATTCCAAGGTGATCCATAGCCCAATTGCAATTATCTTATAATTACAATTCCAGTCCCCTAAGTTTAATTAATATCTTTTAGCCACAAAATTAATTCTTAAATAATTCTTGACTAATATTACTTAAACATTATGATTTCTCCTTTAATATATTATTCTTATAATATTTTAATAAATCATAATTAAACCTTTCTCTTCTTAATTCATCCTACATATTGCTATGGTGAACGCAACCCAAAAGGACCATGCTCATAATCGGGTCAAGTACATACCAAAATAGTTATGGACTTAGACACTAATCCAACAGTCTCCCACTTGGATAAGTCTAATAACTATTTTGCATAACTTCAGAACCTGATCATCAATCGTAGCTTTCAAAGCCACTGTCAATTCTGATCTTATCAGATATGCATTTCTTTTAGATAAGGGATCATATATTCCTCCATTCTCAAGATACTGTTTAGACATAAGACATGAATTTTAATTAGTCTCCATATACTGTTTCTCGACTTCCGATTTATGACGACTGAAAACAGACTACAATTCAACACATCAACTTAGTCTCGGCTTGGCCAAGCGCTTAGGTGTCATCACCAAATCATCGAGGGGCCCACATATATCGCTTTAATCCCACTTTGGGTAAAAGGAATGGATAAACTTTGACTCAAATGCTCTCTTGCATTCACTGATCGAATCACACATAACAATAAGTTTTATAACACCAAGTTACTGGTGTGTTTACTTATTATCAATGTGCAACCGACCAACAAATAACAACTCACACATCTCGGTTTAAAGAATATACAATATTATCGACTCAATCACTCATGATGAAATCCATGAAGTGATTCACGTGAGCGTGGGTTTAATCCAATACTCTAATCTTATCAAAGCACTCATGAACTCTGCAGCAAACTTGTGCTATGTCTAAACTCTTTAGACAATCTACAAACTCTTCACGACAGTCTTCCTTCATATCCACTTCCAACGTATGACCGACTGTGGAAGTTCGAATAACCCAGTTATTCTATAAGTCAAAACATGAAAACTGAAGCACAATAATAATACTTAATCCTATATAGCCCCAAACTTGTAGGAGTAAATAAACCACTTTCATTTAAACACCATATTGATTACTCATTATTCATCGTTTACTGTTTCAAAAAATCAACTTATTACTCAAATTACAACAATATTTGTCCCATGCTTCGAGCATGCACACTATGTTTACCTACCATCCATACTTTGTGAAATAGATCAATTGAAAACTTTTCTAATGATGCTTATTTCACAACTCCTTATCCTTATCATTAGTGTAAGAATACAAATTCCTTATCATTACTAGAATATGTTAGATTGTAACATTTTATGCAACGATCCTTTCGCAAAATCATAGCACAAAAGTCACCAAGACTTGGCTAATGAAATTACAAAGTACTCTATCGGAAATTGTTACAAGACAATTCCATAGACATGAAGTCTCACATTCAACGTACATTCCTTTGAACATTCTTCTTGCATAAAATTTTCTAATCTAGACATAGACTCTCAATATCCAACTCCCAATATGGAAACATTTCCATATTCGCCATATGACAACTCATTCTTAATAGAATCTTATCTACTTATAATTATGTCGATATGGTCCATCCAATACCATACTTCCAACTACTCACAAGCGACCAATCCTCAGCGAACTTTGGATAGTCCTTTGATAGTTGTTTAATTATTTAGTCAAAACCGATTCTAGTCCTTTTTCCCTCATAATGTGCCAGACATTTGGAAAATTTTAAAATGGTCAAATATTATAGCATTTGCAATCGATCCTATACCAAAGCGTATGGGACACGATTGTCACACCCCGAAACCGATATAGGAAACGTTCCGGGGTGGAGGACGTCATGTAAAGTATCACAACCAATGTACATAGTGAGCATAGTAAACACAACCATTACATTACATAGGAATATTTACATTTGTTTGAAAGCAAAGTAATACATGTTATATATACATCAATATAACAAAAGTAAAGACGAGACTTCTATACGCTCCGTCTTCTCCAAAAGAACGTGGAATACTTGTCTAATGAGAACCTGAGAATACAAGAAGTTTTAAAAATATCAGCATGAAGTTGATGAGTTCATAAGCGGTTTGGTTTTGGTGAAAGAATAAGTTTTCCTTTGGTTTTATGAAAAAGTTGTTATCCAAAAAAATCCCACATTTTCTTATAAGAGAAGTTTAGTTATCCATTTATTAAACAGCCTGATTAAGAAAAGTTAAGTTATCCCAGGAAAAAACCTTATTTTCCTTAAAAGTTGGTGGTTGGTTATCGATCCGGAATGAAGTGTACAAGTATCTACCATACTTGTAGCGTTAAGTGAAGCTTCCTAAAAGCCTGGTTATCCTTGAAAAGCACATTAGTTTTAACACGTATATAAAACTAATAAGTAGGTAGTAAACTAATTCCTAACAGTGTTAGTTCACTAGGTTCATTATTACTAAAAGTAAATCTCTATTATCTAAGTTTGCGAGTTCTATAACCATACGATAAACTAGATATGGCAATAAGAAGTCCATTATCATTTTATGACTTTTGTCACATGTAGACCTGTCGGTCCCACTGTAGCTAGAAGCAAGGTGCGGGGTAGTCAGCCCCGTATAAATCTATACACTCAAGTCACGCTCTCCTTCCAGGAGATTCTGGTTACAATGGCGGTCCTCCACTCGCGTATCTCTGTTGAGTGTTACTGAGGACGTGTCTCCAAGTTAAACGGTTGGTTAATATGGTTTTCTGTGTTAAAATCATATTGAATACGAAACATTTCATACGAAATAATAAGTTTGAGTACAATATTTCCTTGTACTTTTGCTTGTATTCCCCCCCCCCCTGAAAACATGAAAAACACAGAAAAAGGTGTAGGGGTATGAACTCACCAGACGAGAATGTGTTGGGTAGGATGTTAAGTGTCAATTTAGGGCTTGAACACGTGCGGGGATCCTATGTAACATGAGGAGATACATAATTGTATCTAATTAGATATTGAACTACTAATTAATTAAGATAATACACTCTAAGGCGCGAAAACACTTTATCTCAAGTGTTAGGAATGATACGGGTTGCATCTAAGGGGGTGTAGGGCCTATTTATGGAGATAGCTCTTCAAGAGTAAACTCTTAGCAGAGATTTCGGCACATAGACCATATCCCCATGAGTTTACGGCCTTAAACTCATGGGTGGTGTGTTTTTGGTTGCGCAAAGGTCTTATAACACTTGGGGAATTATGCTAAGGTTGATTCAATGGCTTAGGAAGAAACTAGAGCTTCAATTGGACCATTTAGGGGAGTTCACTGCTGTAAACATAGAGTTTACAGCTGCAAACTCTTTCCCTTCTTTTCATGATTTAAGGTCTCAAATGAAAGAATACAAGGTCCTATGCATTATTCCAAGCCATAGTGGGGAGTTAGGGCATCATTTGACCTCCTTAAGGGAGTTTATGGCCAAGGGACCAATCCTTGGGGTTTTACAGACACAATCCCTTCATGGTCATGTTTTCTTTGATGTTTAAGGTCCCTACTTCGATAATAGTTGATTCTAGACATTAACCTAAGCCATAGGAGGTGTTTAAAGGGCAATTTAACACCTTAGAAGTTGTTTACGGCCTATGAAGAGGGGTTTACGATCCAAAAATGTTCTTAGGCCGTAAACTCATTTTTACTCCCCATATGACATGATTTTGGGGTTCTAAGCTCATACATGCAAGTTCCTAAGCCATAGTTAAGCACTAGAAGTGATTTGGAAGGGTTTTGGGGCTTCAAAACCCATTTATGGGTGTTTACGGTTTTGGAGTGTTCCATGGCCATAAACACATGTTTTGAGAGTTTTGGATGATTTAAACACGAATTTGCATGCAAAATAAGCTAAACAACAAACTAGAATAGTTTACTTACGATTTTGGAGCATGAAAGAGGTGTTTTTTGGATCAAAATCACTTGTAGAGAGAGAGTAGAGAGAGATGGTGTTAAGAGGGTGAAAAAGCTTCAAATGTGACCACTCAATCCCTCATATAGGGGTTGAGATTGCAGCCTGGTGGAAATCTACCTGATACCGACGTTAAACAGAGCTTATGGTCGTACCCGATTAAATGTTCGTAACCCGATGTGGTCGTGAATTAGAAACTTTTAAAAAGAATATCGATGGTGTTTCACGTGTTTCTAATGTGTTTGAACACTCATGAAGTCATAATAAAAGTCCTAAGTTAAATAACCTAATTCAAAATGCTAACAGAACAATTTTATAAAGATGGGTTTTATTAACGGAAATGGTTACAGTGACAGAATAAATTTCAGGTTGTCACAACGATGCATAATGTCTTACATAATGATATGATACTTTATCAATCTTCTGCCATAATATTTCATGTGTCACGTTCTCACAATTCGAACTATGAAGAGGGATGACGTAATCATAATCGAAATTTGAGAACACACTATGTATCCTTTTACTAAATTTATTAAAATTTCTCAATCTAAGCTTTAGATTTTGAAACGATATATAATATTCTCTCCCTTAATTATAGCAAAACAACTTTTCAACTCATGCAACTTTGCAAATTGAATCTTTGGTTTTCTATAATTAATATTGCTAACTTGCAATACTTGCCATAATAACCATACAAGCATAACACTTATGATCCCACTATCATGATGATTATTATCATATACGCATAGCACTTATGCTCCCACTAGCTTTGACATGTATTCGGAAAACAGCTGGACTTCCAAAAAACAATGTTTATTGAATTTCTGAAGTTCATATTTCTAATACTAAATGCTTCGATAAGCCTTTATCTAAGCTTCTTAAACGTATACACCTTTTCCTTAGATAGCTCATATGCGTGTCTAAACAATTCATAACTTATATGAATAAGTCTTAAATGTTAGACTAATCTCCAAATCTCACAATTCGAACTATGGAAAGGGATGTCGTAACCATAATCAAACTTGAGAATACAATTTTCACAATTGTTGTCTTCTTAAAATCTCTCTTAGTGAAAGCATTTCCTCATAGTCATTTTCATGAAGGAGGGAATCTTATGACACTTAGATTTTATGGTGTATGTGTTCCTATCCATGTGAATTTGCCAAAACCAAGTTTGCGACAAATCTAAACTCATATGGATTGAACTTTCTTGATTTCTAGCCTTATGCTAACACGAGTGCCCACCATGTCTTCCAAGTAGTTTAGCAACTTGTCCTTACATATCAATGTACTTTCCATTGATCAAGGCCCTTTATCTTTATGCATTAAAATGAGAACTCATAGAACTCACATACATAATTAACTTAATTGGAATGGCACAGAAACAAAATAATGTCAACATGATAGGTTGTAAACCTCAAGTCATGTGCTAGTGATGATTAACTAGGTTTATTCTCGAATTTTTTCTTGAAACCTTTCAAGACCATTAAGGCTCCCACTTACTCCTTGACATATAAGATTCTCTTATCAAGAAACTTTTCTTGTAAACAAATATTCAAGAGTTGGTGTAGCTTTTATCAAGACAAAACACTTCACAAAATTGGTCCTAGATGGTCTTTGTCTTATCCAAGACATCAGAACTTTCCAATTTCAAATGTGCAAGAATTCGAAAACCTTTCCAAATTCCACATTTGATGAGTGTTATAAACCTACTTAAGACGTTTCACTCAAGTCACAATTTTGACTATAAGACTTGATATTAGAACGAAGTATGATTGACTTTTTGATTTAACCATTTCTACAATTCTCGATTCCTCTTATAAGTATAATCATATTTACTAAACTTTAGTAAATCATGACGAATATCTTTATCACTCTTGTGGTGGACTTGATCGATCCACAACATTGTGAAATCGATCTCCTAGTCCTTCACTTGACTCTTTGTCAATGAATTAGTCTTGAATTTCCGATTATACAGTTTCTCATTCATCACACAACCAAGTTGTATGATTCTAAGTTTCTGTCCAATTAAAACTTAGGTGATGAGAAAATCTCCCTATTTGGAAAATTCTTGACATTTCCATAAATAACATAATTAAGAATCAAATCAATTATTGCTAATAACAGAAACCTTCAAACAACAATTTTTCATACATGTCATTGCAAGGATAAATAAATAAGGTAAAATCAAAATTTATTTTATTGTGGAAAAACATGTCCTTACAATGCAATTCAACTGGAAAACTATGCTATTACATATTTCTTAGCAATCTACCCTAACTCTAAAGTAGCAGCTCAAAAATTCGATCTTTGAATCCATGCGATCGAAATCCATTTCTTCGTGATCGGATTCAGCAGCTTCTTCCTTAAGCTTCCTTTCTTTTCTTTGATCTTGCAATACATCAAAATGTAATCTTATCACATCATGTATATAGAATCAAAAATCGGAACTTACAGAGTTAGTTAATGGATTTTACCTAAAGTAGAGTCATACATCTTGACTCTCCCATCTCTTAGATCTCTCAGGTAAACAAGGCAGCTTCGTCTCCAATGCCCCTTCTCTTGGCAATAAAAGCAAATGAACTCTTTTGGAATGACACAAGGGACTATCTCATAGTTTACCTTTTCTAGATCTCCAATGTCATCATTTTCAATGACCATTGAAGTTTGGGAGTTTGATTCACCATACAAATTTGCTTGACCAGCACGCCAAATCATTGTTGATTCAACATCTATAAACAAATAGGTGAGATCAATGAGGGTCACATCGTGGTCCATCATATAGTACACTCTAACGAACTAACTATATGATTCACGAAGTGACTGAAGAACCCAGTTAACAACCAACTCACTTGAAATCTCGACACCCAACATGCTTAACCTATCAATGTGTGACTTCATCTCTAAGACATGTGCACACACAGACTTTCCATCTTCGTTCTTAATGGCCAATAGGGCTTGAGTGAGCTTGAACTTTTCAAGCCTTCGAACTTGTGGGTTAGGGAGAACAATCGGAGGAGGTGGAGGAAGTGAAGCATGACTCTCATTTCCTTGATCGTATCTTGGAACGTCATCTTCAATTAGAAAGCTTGTTCCAAAGGATTTGGGAAGACCATTGTAAGATTTAGACATCTACAAAATGGAAGAAAATTCAAGTTAAGTTGATTGAGTCCTTAATAAAACACCCAAATGAATTATTAAGGCTAGGATCCAACACAATACTCTACCACCTAGAAGAGGGATGCCGTAATCTATTTGCAGAATATTTGAAGGTAGGTAAATAATGATTTACCAATTTCCACCATGAAAAACGAAAAAGAAATTTAAGTTTTAAATGAATTGAAACTCCTAGATATTTTGAGATTCATTTAACTTTTCAATGGCATGTTTAATCTCAATTATGCCCTTCAAGTTTGTGACTGGGATGCTGAGGATCACAAACAAGGTGTGAATAACCATACAAATCCATGTGGTGCACTCAATGCTAATATCATCCAATCAATGTGTCGGTTAGCCACACACGCTCCATTAATCTATGACAAACATCGAGTCAACCTTCGCTACCAATGTCATCCCCAAATTAGTGTGCTGGTTAACCACACATGCTCCACTAACGTCTGACAAGGATAAGAAGTATAATTCCATGGATTAACATACAATTTCACATTTTGCCTAAAGTGACTATGATTTGGGAATTTATAAAAGCATTTAGTTACTTTGTACTTCATTATACTTATAATGGAAGGTTTCTGTCCTATCTTACCCGTTCGGCTAACTACCCTCCACTAGTCAAGAGTGCGGTGGGTAAGAGTGGATACCCATTCAATCGCCATTTTATAGGAAATTTCCTTAAACACCCCTTATAGACCAGCTTCGTGAATGAGGCCTACTAACGGTAAGACTGACTGTTTACTCATACACACACACACACACACACACATATATATATATATATATATATAATATTAGACTTTTAATGTTATATATAGTATAGGGTGTATTTTACACTTTTAAAATACTAGGTGGTCAAATTTAATAAATTATACTTTTAATTTAATTAAATGTAAACCAAAACTTTATGGATTTATTAAATCTCTTTTAATTATAAACTTTAATTAATTAATAAAACAAAAAGGGTGTGATTTGAACTTTTCAAATTACTAGAGAATCTGAATTTAAAATTTCAAATCAAGACTTTTAATTAAATTTTAAAATCCAAAACTTGAGGAAAAGTTTTGAAACTTTTCAAAACATTAGGGTTTAACTTATTTAAATTTCAAAAACAAAACTTTTAAGTTCAAATTTAAACTATAAAACCTAAAGGGAGTAATTTGAAACTTTTTCACAAGATAATTCAAATCTAAATTACAAATAATCAATATTCATCTAATAAAACAAAAGATTATCTAAATTTGACAATTATCTTCAATTTTCGTAAGGATATTCACCCAAAATCAATAAAAATCGGATTTTATGAATTAAAAAGGTTTATGGTAAGTATCCTAAGCCAAAACAGCAAGAAAATCGCCAAAAAAAAAAACACTATCAGATCCATGGACTCACCGAGTTCATCCACTGACTCGCCGAGTCAGCAAGGCAGAGGGCAAAAAACTTCCTTTTTCAAGCAATTTTCGATCAAGTAAGCATCAAATTCACTAACAGACAACCCTAGTCTATGATACCACTGATGGGTTTTGAGCAATACATCAATCCTATGGTGTACATGCAAACCCTAATAGCTTTTGGATCTAGTTTGTCTAATGAACATGCAATTGAATATCCAAAGCTACAAACCCTAGATCTAGCATACAATTAATCATATTAACATAAAATAGCGTTTAGATGTTACCTTTGATTGTTATATAGCAATAACAATCAATCATTGGCTTCAGAAAGTTTAGTGCCTTAAGTGTTACACCTCTAATGGAGTCACAAACACCACTAAGCAATTTGGATGAAGAGGGAATAGAGGGGAGGCACCAAAATTAGCTGGAAACCCTAATGGAAGTGTTATCCACGTTTTTGGTGCCCAAGGGTTCCTTGTATACTTAGGCAATTAGGGTTATCAAACAAGGAAACCCTAATTTGAATGCTTAAGCCCTAAGCAGCCCATGGACCCCTTCTGGAACATGCCTTGGACGATTAATAATGGGCTTCCCCATAGAATTCATCCATCCTATTATTCCAAGGTGATCCATAGCCCAATTTCAATTATCTTATAATTACAATTCCAACCCCCTAAGTTTAATTAATCTCTTTTAGCCACAAAATTAATTCTTAATTAATTCTTGACTAATATTAATTAAACATCATGATTTCTCCTTTAATATATTATTCTTATAATGTATTAATAAATCATAATTAAACCTTCATCTCCTTAATTCATCCTACATATTGCTATGGTGAAGGCAACCCAAAAGGACCATGCTCATAATCGGGTCAAGTACATATCAAAATAGTTATGGACTTAGACATTAATCCAACAATATCTTCCTCCCTGTTTCTCTTTATTGTGTGCTCTCTTATGTTATCGTGTATTGTATCTAGTATGAACTGAACCTCTAAACTATACCCCTTATAGTTTACTAGCATTTTACTTGAACTGTTATGGAAAAGACTCATTTTATTTCTAAGTTATGCTTATACTTTAAAAATGGAGTTTTGTTAAAATATAAACTAACATAACTTTAAAAGAGATTTTGAAATGTTTTGATCACTTATAAAAGACATAACAATCTTTTGAAAGATGTTTATAACAAACATTTACACATTTATCATTGTGTTCAACTTGTATTCCCCCTTTAAAAGCATTTAAAACAGTTTAAAAGATTGATTACGGGGTATGAACTCACCTTATGTGGGTGATTCAAACGAATACGCGCATAAGGATAAGAAGCTCCACGAATGAAGTCCCGAGACTTAACAAGTCCTAAATGACATATAATGGCATATATTGGAATAAATATAGTGTTTAGAAGCAACCAAATGCAAGGAAACACCTCACGGGACTAGGAAACACTTTGACCAAGTGTTGGAATCACATGAGACTCACTAAAAGGGAGTGTATGACCAATATGAAGGCTCAGAAAGGCTCACAATCACCAAGAACAAGTGTGTGTTCTTGGTGTTCTTGGTGAGATTTAAAGATCTAGTTAAAAGAGATGTTTTCATGGATAAATCAAGAGATGATTATAAGACTAGGAAGGATATCAAGAAAGATGTAAGAACCACTTACCACTTTTTGAAGATCAAGATGAAAAATGGGATGATAGTTGAGAGAGAATTCGATGTTCTTGACTTGGAAACTAAAGAATGGCTTAGAAATGAAGTGATAACATACTTAGGGAGTGGGTGTATGGCTCAAACATGGGTGTACGGCCGTACACTCCCTCAAATGGAGTGTATTGCTTGTTTGTTGGTTTAGAACTTTAGCATGTACTTATTGTCACTCATTCCTTGAATGTACTGAGCTTTGAACCTTTTAACGGACTCTAAACAAGGCTAAATGATAGCATAAACGAGTATGACACTCAATTGAGTTGACTGGATGGGATTTACAAGGCAATAATTTGTGGGTTGTCACATCTGGCCCCCAGCGAAAGAAAACAACCTTCCTCATCAGTCGGGTCAGGGGTACAGCTATCTTGGAGAAATCCTGAATGAATCTCCGATAATAGCCTACTAAACTGAGGAAGCTCCGAATCTCAGATGGAGACTACGGGACCTCCTATCTCATCATGGCCTCCACCATGGTCGGTTTATCCAAAATACCATTCTGGTTGACAAGGTTCCCCAGAAAATGCACCTCGCACAACCAGAATTCACACTTGGAGAACTTGGTGTACAAGCTCTCACTCCTCAGGGTATCCAAAACCTCTCGTAAGTGCTCCTCGTGCTGCTCCTACATCTTCGAATAAACCAATATATCATCAATAAAAACTATCACATACTGGTCCAACATCGGTCTGCATACGCAGTTCATGAGATCCATGAATGCAACATCAGCATTGGCGGGCCCAAATGGCATCACCATGAACTCATAGTGGCTGTAGCGAGTCCAAAACATTTTATTCTTCACATCCTCGTCTCTGAATCTCTTTTGATGGTAGCCTGATCACAAATCAATGTTGGAAAACCAAGATGCTCCCTGAATTTGATTGAAGAGATCGTCAATCCTCGGGAGTGGTTAACAGTTCTCCACCATTACCTTATTTAGTTGCTGGTAGTCTATACCCATCTGATGTGACCCGTCCTTCTTCTTCACAAATAGGATCGGGGCTCCCAAAGGCGTACTACTTAGCCTGATAATTCCCTTGTCTTACAACTCCTGCAACTGTGTAGACAATTGTGGTATCTCGGGAGGATCCAAACGATATGGTGCCTTGGCTATTGGAGCCGCACTCGAAACTAGGTCAATCTTGTACTCCACCTGTCTCTTCGGAGGTATCCTAGGTAGCATCTCCGGGAACACATCCAGCTACTCCGGCACAATCGGAACATCACTCACGGACTCCTTACCCTTCTCCCGGGTATCCATAACATAGGTGTCACACCCCAAAACCGAGAACGACAGAATCGTTCTGGGGCAGAGGACGTCATGTAATGTATCACAACAATGTAAAGTAGTAAACAAGTAACAACATCATCCATTGCATTAATAGTATAATTTTAATTACAAGTGTTCTTTCATAGTATAAGACAACATAATGAATAATCAAAATAAAAGAGGAGTCTTAATTGCGCTGTCTTCACAAAACCTGGTTGTCGTACCTATCTATTTGTGACCTGAGAATACAAGTTATTTTGAAAGCGAGTATCAGCAATAAAGCTGGTGAATTCATAAGTATTAATGTATCTTTGATTTTGTAAAACTGTGAACTAAATACTTGTAAACATTTAGGGAAAAGTTTGTATAAGTATGAAAATGTTTGTAAGTAATTGTAAACGTTTGAAAGCCCTAGCAAATCCCATATTTCCTATTAGTATAAATAGGTGTCTTCTACCAAGACCTAACTGTTTTGAAAGTAGCCTTCTACCAAGACCCAACTGTTTTGAAAGTAGCCTTCTACCAAGACCCGACCGGATGAATATTATTATCATTATCTAATCTACCTCATCGATTATGTGAATATGGCATATGGTAAAGGTATTAATAATATATTAATTGGAGTTTTATCCTTTTGTAATTGTCGTATATACAGTGTAAGTACTTTAGTATTTGTAACAAGTGACTACTTTTGTACTAATTTGCCTTATTTGAGGGTTAAGGCATAATGTGATGGCTAGATCCCATACTAAACGCTCCCTGTCAAGAGATTTTGGGAACCAAAGGCGACCCCTGCATGATTGCAAGCCGTGAACATCCACATTACTATGATCATGTATACCAAATATAACTATCACAAAGCATTAGTGATTCATTGGTATAGTTAGATCCTAAACTTGTTCCATGTTATAGCACCTTGTTATGTATGTTCTGTTATCGTGTTTTGTAAGCTTATTTATGTAAGCGTATCTATGTAAACGTATTCATGTAAGGGTATCTATGTAAACGTATCTATGTAAATGTATTCATGTAAGCATATCTATGTAAGCCTATTCATGTAACATGTAATGTATTAGTATAGACACATGAATGAATTGACTCTTGTGTGATTCCTTGTACTTGGAATGGTAAGTAGTATCTCCTAACTATGCCTATTATAGTTACTATTAACGTATGTGTATCACCGAAACTATACATTTTCTACCCAAAGGTACTGAACTGACTACTAGAACTTTTATGTCTATATATGTATACATGATATATATAACTAATATGTACATGACATTCGGACGATCAACCGATGCCCTAAGGCCACATCCCAACGAGGAAAACGAAATAAAGTGAGCTAACCATCCTGAGTCCTATAAACATTATTTATATAACTATACATATCTAGACATGCATTTGACAACATAAAAGTACAAAAGATGTTTTGTAAAACCTTTGAAAGTTTAATACTAAGAAACATTAACGTGATGTCAGTTTATAAAACGATTGAAAGTATTTTGTTTGATAAGACAGTTGAAGTATAAGGAAACCTTTGTTTGAAACACATTTGTAACAGAGTTTGAAAGGATACATACAGTATGTAAGACAGTTTGATAAAGAGTTTTAAACATGTAAAAACGTTTAAGAAAGTCATTTGAGGAAATCTGTTTGGTAAAACAATTAACGTATAGTAAATCCATTTGTATGCTAGTTATTAATCACATGTGATTGATATAACAATTAGCATGATTCAACTTGTATCCCCCTGCCCCATAAAGAATTTATAAACATTTAAAAACATTTAAAAGGTTAATTAAGGGGTATGAACTCACCTGTAGTGAGTGATTTGGATGAACGGACTGTATAGGATGCTAAGTGTTAAGTGAAGACTTGAACACACACAATGATCCTAATTAACATATAATATCATATATATGCATCCAATTAGTCTTTAAACAACTAATTAACAAAGTTAAGACATTCTGGGACATGTAAAACACCTTATATAAGAGCTATAAGTCCCAAGGATTGCATCTAAGTGTGGTAGGACATTGCTATTGAGTTTAGGGTTCAAGGGAACCCTTCATTTGAGCTTATGGTTTTGTGACCATAATTCATTGAGTTTACGGTTGTAAACCCATGATTTTACAGTTGTAAACTCATGATTGTTTGACCATGTGTTGTTTTGAAGCTCTACATGTCCTTAGAAGTATTTCTACTTGAAGTATAAGCCTATGGAAGTGAATAGGGCACCATTTCACTCCTAAATGGAGTTTACGGTCCTTGGAACATTTTCCTTTGGGTTTACTGTCGTAAACCCATATGGTTATGGTATTTTTGATGTTTTCAAGTGCTAAGCTCATCAAGGAAAGGATCTATGCTAGTTTCCATGGCTTAGAAGGGACTAGGGCACACTTTGGCACCTATTTTATGGTTTACGACCCAAGAACATCTTGGACCGTAAACACATTGTTCTTGTGTTTCTTGGGTGATTTCCTTGATATATGGATCTATAACAAGCCTTAATATACTCTAGGATAGAAGTACTTTGTAACGACCCAAAATTCAAGACCAAAAATTTCTTTTAATAAAACATTACTTTAAGCAAAGTCATCATTCCAAAACATAATCAGAGTATAAGTTTTCAAAACACATGTTCATTATCAGAGTAAACATTCCCAAGCTGTCTATTCAATGTTGTGTGCCATGCGATCACCCCGAGCTCTTCCTTCAACTACCGGAAGTACCTGAAACCAAAACTGAAAACCGTAAGCACGAAGCTTAGTGAGTTCCCCACCCTACCACATACCATGCATAATCACATACTGCACATACTGGGTTACGCCCGCTATCTTGGGCCTCGCCCCCTACCTTGGGCCTCACCCACTACAACGGCCCCGCCGCTCCAGGCTCCGCCTGGCTTTGAGCCCCACTCGGGTACAGATTTGTTTCACTTAGGCCTCGTCTGTCACAGGGCCTCGCCCGCCACCAAGTAATAACACATAAACATATCACAACACATAAGCTAAACTCATACGACTGATCTTGTCCTAAGGCCTCGCTTATCTTAGGCCTCGCCCCTTTCCTGCTACTGATGAGCCATGGAACCTCGTCCACACTCCTACTGGTAGTGAGATACGGGCCCAACCCACCCTCACTCCTTCCCTAACTTGGGCCTCACCCCTGTTCTGCTACTAATGAGATATGGAACCCCATCCACACTCTGCTACTTGTGAGATACGGGACCTCGCCCACACTTACCTCCCTACCAGGCACATACATGTATCACACATACAACAAGTATAAACTAACATATAAACAAATCCTTGGGCACCTGCCCGCTATTAATGGACCTCGTCAAGAATATCATACTAGCATACTGTGCCTAGGGCTAACCCCCGGGTCTTCTACTCATAACTACATGGGTCGGCATTGTGGCCTTAGACCCATTCACACAAAGGGAAACTCACCTGCACTTGTTGAACTTGCTGATGATCTCACTAGCTACTGCCCTGCACCTCACTGAACTCCTGCCCCCCTTGCTCCCCGAACTACCCATATCAATGCAACACTGAGTCTAACTGAACCCCGAAAGACAACCAAGTCAACCCTGGTCCAAGTCAAAGTCCTGGTCAAGGTCAACCTTCCAGGTCAACCCTACTCGCCGAGTCACCCTACTGACTCGCCGAGTCCATATATTCAGAATCCTTCCTTTCGCGTCTCGACTCGCCGAGCCAGTCCATGACTCGCCGAGTCTACCGATTTCTGAGTCCTGACGTGTCCAACTCATCGAGTCTCCACCCGACTCACTGATTCGAGTCTTAACTTGAAGGGTTTGGGGTTTCGCAACCTGACTCGCCGAGTCCAAGAACAAACTCGCCAAGTACAAGGCAATCTTCATCTGACTCAACGAGCTGTTCATCCCACTTGTCGAGTTGCTCTTAATCTTCATGCTACTCGCCGAGTCCACTCAAAGGACTCGCTGAGTCCATTCAAATTCCCTCACATGTAGAGGACTTTTGAGTCATGCATGGACTCCAAACTGTAGATCTAACCTTCCCAAGCCTATTCCTCACGTAAATTTGCAAACTTTACGTGTAGAGAAGGAGATCTAGGCAAAATACTCCATAAACTATCGTTTAAGGCAAAGAGGCTCCATAAAAAATTCAAGGGCTAATACTCTATGCTTTTCAAGACCATAAAATTCTTAGATCTGGAGTAGCAACTTCAGATCTGGCTTCTAACTCAAAAGAATAACATTATGGCTAAAAAGCCCCAACAACCACACATTGATCTAGGTGCAAAAAGGGTCCAAGAACTAATTTATTACCTCCAAATGATCAGAAATGAACTCACAATCCCAGATCTATAGTCCTTTCTTGCTCCTCCAAGTTCCTTCTTCCTTCTCCAAGCTTTAATGCACCTTCCAAGAACCAAATGGCTCAATCAATGGATATGGCGGCTAGCGTTTGATGTTATGGATGAAAGAGGCAGTAAAGGAACCCTAGGGAGGGAATGAGACGTCTAAATAGGCTCCAAGTCCCGCTTTTAGGGTTTTCCTCGCACAGACCAGACTCGCCGAGTCCCCCTTGGCCGACTCACCGAGTCGGTCACTTAGTCCTCGTCCCGGATCCCGCTCGGACTCGGCGAGTCTCCCTTTAAAATTAGGTTTTTCTTTCCTTTCTTGGCCTTCCAAACTTTGGGGGTTACATACTTACAAGGTAGATGCTTCAAAAGGAGTTCACGGCCCAAGAACACACAAGTGTTCTTGGCGTTCTTGAGGATCTTGAAGATCTAGCCAAAACACAGGTTTTCATGGATGAAATCAAGAGTAAATCTATTAGAAGTAGTGTAGTAACACATAGATGGAAGAGATGGCTTACATATGTGAAGATTGGGATAAAAAGTTGAAGATCCTTGGGAGAGAAGTCGGGTTTTCTCTAGCTTGAAATGGAAGAAATGAAGGAAAAATGGCTAAGTGCCATATATATACTCCATGGAGTTTATAGGCGTAAACTCCATGTTGGGCCGTAAACTCCAAACTCTTGGAGTTTTGAGACTTCTAGGATGCACAATATGCCCTGTAGTATACGTCCTATGTTTACCTCTTGAAGGATTAAAGCTCATAATGCTCAAACGGACACCAAACACGCTAAGAGGTAGCAGAAATGAGTTTGACTTTCAATGAAGTGTTTGACTATACAAGATAGAAAATTTCAGGTTTTCACAATAGGCGACATAACCTTCACAACCCTGCTAAAGGTAGTGCCTAGCTCTCACCGCCGAACACAAAGTTAGCCCACGATGCAGCCTCTCGTCCTAAATCACCAACTCTCCCCCATTTGGGGTCCTCACATGAACCAACTGCTGCTCACAATCGATTACCCCCCATTAGGGCTAAAACCAATCCATGCTTGTGATGATCTTGTTCCTACGCAAAGGAATGGGAACCAAATCCGTGAGGTAACGCTCCTCACACATCCTCAGGACATAATCTCTATAAACCTCTGATGGCAGGATGGATCGGTCGTTCGTAATCTCGACCTCTAAGGGACAATCCAACATGCTTGAAGACTTGACAAACCTCTTGCTGAGTCCAAGAGATAAGAATGATAGGGTAGCCCCCAAGTCAAATAACACCTGTACTGGGATGCCATTTACATGGAAAGATCCTAAACAAAAGACATAGGAAATAATCGAAACTAACATGTAATAAAAGTTAGGGAGAAGAAACATACTCGTCACCATATCTGGTGTGACACACACCTCCTCAACGGTCAGATGGAAGGCTCGGCTCCTCACCACTGGAGCATCTAACTTGCCCTATCAGCCATCTGTAATCCGTAGGGTCATTGGGGTTGGTGTCGCTACTGCGTTGTTGATACCAATATCGGGTAATTGGCCTTTTTATGGCCCTTCTGATTGCAGTGAAAGCAAATCAATTATGATGTCTGAAGGGTGTGGGTAGGGGCAATACAATCTCTATCAAAGTGCCCAAGCTTGCTGCACTTATAGCAGCCCGATCCCCCTAATATGCAAACTCCCTCATGCATCTTGTCACATTTCCCACGGCGGCTCTGGCCTTGCTGGCCATTCGACCTAGAGTCCAATCCCTTGGGTTTGTTCCCAGAAACCCCAATCATCTGCCCAGTCTCTAACTTCCTCTTCATGATGTGCTCTATATCAATCTCCCTCTCCCTCGCCCATGTTATCCTATCATATAAAGTCGGGCATGCCGAGTAGCTGACATATTTCAAAATGCCAGCTCTCAACATATCATGATACCGATTTTTCTTCATCTCCTCATCACCTGCATACCGAGGAACCAGTAAGGCCCTCTCCCAAAACATGGTGGTAATCTTCGCCACTGACTTAGTAGTTTGTCTCATATCTAAGAACTCACTGGCTAGCTACTAAATCTCCACAGTTGGCGCAAACTCGGCTCAAAATCTAGTCACAAAGTCCGGCCAGTTCATAGCCTCAATGAGAGGTGCTCCCAACATATTACTAACTGCCTCCCACCAGTCTCTAGCCCACTCTCTCAAATAACCAGCAAAAAACCTGACCTTCGACCCGTTAGGGCAGAAGCTCGTCATCTATGCAGACTCAATGTCCGCGATCCATCGTCTCGCCACAATGGGTTCCTTCACCCCGCTGAATTCTGGTGCTCCGCATCCCTTGAAATCCTTGAAGGAGAGCATGCAAGTCCTTGACTGACAAGCTTCCATGTCACTCCTGAATGCCCTAATTTGATCCTCCATCATCTCAATGATACCCTCCTTGATCGACCGAAAAATCACTGGGGTCGCCTCAAGGATGCCTCTCGTAATCTCGGATGCAATGAACTCACGTAATCTGTCATTGACTGGCTCGGAGCCTGTACCTGAACCTGACCCAGACCCTAAACCTCCTGCTCCATGATGTGTCACCACCATTCTGAAACAAAACACACAATCGACAGGTTCATACATAACATCGAGAGGTCTCACACTTTGCCACTCTTGGTTCCCCGCAACTCCCTAAGAATCAAGTATGGATCTGTTGCTTTCAGTATTACAAGCCCATACTACCTTCCACATCTATCATACTTTCCCTTTGGTTTTCCTTGGTTTCCCAAAGCTACTTCCTACCCATGTATACAATTCGCAATCAAATTATTTCTAATACTAATCTTATCTTAGGCTTGCCTTAGGGTAATCTCCGACCCACTCTCTGCTATTAGCTGCATAAGAAGTCCCTGCTATCTCTCCCTAACTAGCTCCCAAATACCATTACATATTACTAAGACAAGATAACTCTTTGTTAGACTTAGATGAGAGCTGCGAAATAGGGCTAGACCTAACCTTCTTAAATTATTTAGTCCTTGTAATATGTAACTTAATGTATTTGATTGCTAGTTAATTAAAGATGACTAGAACTCCTAAAAGCACAAAGCAAGCAGCATTCGAGCATTGAGTCACCAAAACCAAGCATATCCTAATCAGGACATCATATCACTGACTAATCAGTACTAGCATGCAGTTCAATAAGCATATATGGTAGGCATATAAGGAATCTTCCTAGATCTTTAGCCCCAAACTAGCATTGAATTCTCATACACATACATTAGGCATATAAGGCATCCTTCCTAGATCCTTAGCCCTATTCTAGCATGTAGTCCTCATAATCATATCATATATCATAGCAAACATGTATGGTATCTTCGGGAAACTTACTTGAGCAGGGTTGATTGTATGCATCACAGTCCTCGTTCTTTCTAAAAAAACCCTCAATTTTAATTTAGAAATATTATTTTTTTTTCTTGTAAAAATCTCTCAGACCCTTAATTTGAGTCTAGACACACCCGAGAGTATGTCCGAATCCCTCAAACCAGGGCTTTGATACTAAGTTGTAACATCCCAAAATTTAAGACCAAAAATTTCATTCTTAAATTAAATAATAATAATAATACCATTTGTCTAAAAACATCCATAATATCAACTCATATCAAAACCCATGCATCAATAGTCAAAATATGTCATGATAAAACAACATCAGAGTATAAATCCTTAATATCTCCTATGCGGAAAATGTAGTGTGATGCGTTGTGATTATGGCGGCTCCTTTCCCTTTGAAGAGGAAGTACCTGAAACCAAAACTGAAAATCGTAAGCACAAATTTTAGTGAGTTCCCCCATTGTACCACATACCATACAATAACATACTACCTAGCATATCTGGGTGCTGGCCAACCCCTTCGGTCTCTTTCAACCGGTAACTGCCTAGCATATCAGGGTGTTGGCCTACTCCTTCGGTCTCTTTCAACTGGTAACTACCTAGCATATCTGGGTGCTGGCCTATCCCTTTGGTCTCTTTCAACCGGTAATGGGGACTATTTCACCCCGACCACAACATATTATCCTAGTATATCAACACATAAGTTACATACTGCCTATCATATTTGGGTGATGGCCTACCCCCTTCGGTCCTTATGACCGGTAACAGGGTCTATCCTACCCCTCCTACCACTATCATATAATATCATAGGATACTAGCACATAAAGCATAACTGATAGTGGCACATCATACAATTATCACAAAGACAATCATCTCAACTATAATCAACTACAGTGGGTCGACATTGGTGCCTTCAACCCACTTCTACCAGAAGGTAACTCACCACAATGTTGTAAAGTAACTGGAAATCCTCGGCTCTGACAATCTTCCCAACTCAAACTCATATACATAAAAAGATTTCTTTAATTACATTTCATGCTCATGACCCCTTAAGGTTAAGGATCAACTTTGGTCAAAGTCAAAGTCAAGGTTAACGCCCTGGTTAAAGTCAACATTCTTGTCAAAGTCAACATTCTGGGTTGACTTAACTCGCCGAGTTAGCCCATCAACTCGTCGACTTCCGTAAATCATAAAACCCTGAAATCACGATCCAACTCATCGAGTTCTTTGATGAACTCGTCGAGTTCCTCCTATCCATAGAATCGGGGCTTTCCCACCCAGCTCGTCGATTCTGTCCTTGAACTCGTTGATCCTTTCCTTTTTAAAGAATCGGGGCATTTTGAGTCAACTCAACAAGTTACTCTATGAACTCGTCGATTTCTTCAGTCTGATAAGCTTTCTTAATGTGTTAAGCCATTATTCTTCGAGTCCAAACCCCATATTCTAGATCTGAGTTGAAAACACATCTAGGAGGGTAAATTTTCTGACTTCACCCACTAAGACCCATCCTAGAAGAAATTAGCCCTAAACCTAGCTGAAATGTCTTAGTTCCAACTTCAAAAACCATCAAAACTTCAAGATAAGCCATAGGATCATAGATGTAAACTCTAGGGATAGTTTGGTCATGTAAAGTTCCTATCTTTACTAGCATGCATAGACTACTTGGCTAAAAAAGGCCAAAAAGATGGTCCACAAGTTGCATGAGACTTCCATGGCCATAAAGATGTCACCTTTATGCCATGAAGCCCCTTATAGGACTTTCCAATCATGCGTCAAACTATGAAACTGCAAAATAGTTTCATAATTAGATGAACAATCATGTGATTTCTAGACTCAAACTATGAAATTGCAAAATAGTTTCATAATTAATTCTAAAATAATCAAAGGAGAGGATGAAATGTATCCAGTCAGTCAGATCCCAAGGAAAGTTATTCCCCAAGACGCCTACACTTTTTGTTTATTGATGATATGATAGAATTGCATGCTAGTTTGTAGGCTAGGGATCTTCATAAATTACATGTTAGAATTTCCTAATTTATGATGCATGATAACCTACGGGAATTTTTTGATATGTTATATGGGACTGACATTATTAATGTGGTTGCTTATTGTGTGCATCATAGTTGTACATAACTAAGATTTTATAGTCTGAGAATGTTTGATTTAGCCTTATTTTCTGATCCTTGTTTGGTTGTGGGCTTAGGATAGAATCAATTATTCGATTGTCCATCGAATCTAGTGTTATGTATGATTATCATACACAAGCTGGTTGCAGGGTTAGTGGAAGGTTCATGAGTAAATGTGGTTATTAGACAGCCAACGTAAGGAATGATTAGCCACTCTTGAGAGAGTGAGAATAAGATGTATATGTATCCTAGTTACTTGGTCTTTATGGCCGTGAGGTCCGTGGCGATCCTTTAAGATAAATACGGGTAGGTGTGGAAGGTAGTATGGGTCGTACTACTAAAATCACAAGACTCATACGGATATCAAGGGAGTCACAAACTCCGAGTACTTAGTAATCTAGTAGTGATGTGATAGAATGTAATGTGACTTTTCTGATGTATTCTAGTGATGTGTGTGAACTCAACTACTTTTATTCCTACTTCTAAATTATAAATTAATCACACAAAAGGAAGTGGACATGTCGATTGGTGGTATAGATGTAGTAAGCAGGGTATCGAACTTAGGGAACGACAATTAAACTAATTACTAAAATTATCTAAAAACAAAATAGAAAATAATAAAAGAAGGATTTTCTCTAGTTTTATAAGACTAGAAACTTACTAACAATTAAACTAAATAACTAACTAACAACTAAGCAATCAAATATCAACTAAATTCAATATCTAAAGGGACTTCTGTTCAAGTTCGACTCAGTTGATCCTATGGTTGATTTAATGGTAATAGTGCAATGGATTAAACTTTTATTGGCTACCGATTTAGGTGATTAGTTTCACATTCGCTATGCTAATCCTTAAAAAATAAACTAATTCAAGCAGTGGCCAGTTGTCTAAACTAATTAATTCTATAGGTTATTTATTCGGGTTAAATAAGACTTGTAATGGTTAATCAAATTGGTCAATTCAATTAGCCTCTTGTTTTTGGTTTATCAAACAAGCTCACACATTAACTTACCCATTCTCTAATTAATCCTAGTTTCATATTCACTAATCCTAGGCACATAATAAAGTGTTCACATAAATCACATGAGGTAAACAATTAAGAGATGTTCATGCAGCCTAATTGTCTTCCTATTAACAGAAAATAGTTATGGTTAATGCATAAGGATCTTTAACAAACTTCATTCAACAAAATCACCAATTAAAAGTTAATCCTACCATTAATCAAACCATAGTCTCAAAATTGCCTTACCCAAACAGAAGCTAGCAATTTTAGCTCATAATTAAGATAGTAGAAAGCTCAAAAACGAAATTCAATAACATAAACATGGTTTAAGTACTAGATCTAGTTAAGAGAAATCAAAGTATGCCTTAGTTATCCTTCAAAACATGAATTGGGTTGAATCTCCACTCTTCCAGGTGTCTTTTTTCTCTCTAAATCGCAGCTCCTACTCCTAGGGTTCTTTGAAGTCTTGTCTATCGATCTAGAGGGTTTCTTTTATAGATTTGACTCAACTCATCGAGTCCAAGACCGACTCGTTGAGTCCCTCATTAAATTCATGTGTACGGCAAGTCAAGGACTCTCCTACTTCGCGAATCTTCTTGGGAATTCGTCGAGTAGACGTCCCTACTCGCTGAGTCCTTTGTGTTTTTGGCATTTTTCTTCCTTTGTTCATTCCAAAGCTTCCCAATAGCCACTCCTGCTTCCTTTTGCTTCCGAGCACTTCTTTTGGACTGAAAATATAATTCAAACATAAGTAAGTACCTTTTGTCCATATTATGCAATTAATTAGCTAATAAATGATAAAACTCCATACTAAATATAGGGCTAAACATGCACATATGAAAATACCCCACACTTGACTTTTGCTTGCCCCCAAGCAAAACTAAATTTTAAACATACTAGCATCACATAAGACAATCCCAATTGTACCCATCCATTATGCCAAGACCGCAACGCATGCATTAGTGTCTAAATTTTTTCTAAGGACCCCCCTAAATTCTAAATACTCACAATCCTCATAAACACTCGCCCACTTCTTTCGAACAATGCTTAGTTTATGCATCCCTCCGAATCCATCTGTAGAAAACCTCTTAACCTCAAGGTATTTTTGGTTGAGCAACCAAGCATACATAAACTAAAAATTACAATTCTTAATACCCTTATATAACTCTCTGGAATTCTTCATGCTTAATAATTTTGACTTTAATATATTTGAATTCACTATCTTTTGAGTCTTCAGTATCTTCAACTTATGAACTTTTGGGATTTTGATCTTCGATCTTTATATTTTAATCTAAATAGCTCCAAAAATTCTAAAAACTTTTTTTAGTAATTCTCTTTTTTTCACATGTAACTCACTTTTTTTCACTCAAATCCTACATGCTTAAGCAGGAGCGCTCAACTTCAACCCTTATTGGTTAAAGATAATAATTTCCTGGATACATTTCAAGTACACGATGCTAAACATATTGCATCCCTCAAACTAAGCGAGGTTGTGTTTTTGTCCCATGATTTCACTAGAATAAGGGAGGCCACAAATGCATTATAACGTATATTGGATCAACTAAACATTTAGGTCTTTAAAAAATCATCAAACATAATACTAGCATGATATCCTAATTGTTTTACCAAAATTTTCTAATTTAATCCTAACAATTTTAATGCAAAAATTCAAAATTCTCAAATTTTAACTAGTTTAATTACCAACCCCCTACCCCACACTTAAATTATACAATGTCCCCATTGCATGTTATGCATGATAAAGAACAATAAAATAAAGAGGAAATTGGAACAAACTACCCTGGGATAGCAGTTGCGAGGTTGATCTTCTTCATTTAAAGCTCCATTTTCAATTGACTTTTGACATGGGAACAACTCATCCATGCCTTAGGTGTCAAGTCTCGTGTGGTAACAACTCCAAAAATGTAGGAAAAAACTCTTGGAAATCTCCAGAAATGAATCTTCTTGATAAAAACCAATTATTGTGGGAATATAATTGTCAAGCCTGAAGCTAAGAGGTGAAATTTGCAAACACTCGTCGAGTCAATAGTCAGACTTGTCGAGTTGAGTCATGAAAATGCAGAATTCGTGTTTTTACGCTTGGACTCATCGAGTCAGTAGATGCACTCGACGAGTCAGTCGCTGGGTGAAAAAAAAAATGTTTTCTGCTCCAAGTCTTTTTGATAAATCCTAACCACTTCAGAATTATATTAAATCTAATATTCTTCTTCAGTAATTAAAATCATTTGAATGCTCCTCATGACCGGACTCGATAATTGAACTTCACTCTCGCTTTCGCCTAGACTAAAAACTCTATTACTCTTGAGACTTTTTGTAGGCAACCTATTTTCAAATTCTGAAAAGACACTAAACAAACCATGAGAAATTAAAATCCTAATTACTAGAAGTTCCAACAAGTAACTAAACAAAGACAAAATAAATTGTTCAACACAAAACACAAAACATAAATAAATCAATCTTCATTTTCTTCATTATCATTATCATGCATTGCCCCGCTCCCATCGGCTCCGCTTTGCCTTGCGCTCATCCTCTCCTCCCAAGTCGGTATATAAGGATATTGGCCCCCGTCCACATGTTGGATGTTGAAGTGGTTGAACATTTGGATAAAGGACAGATTTTCAAAATCCACGCCCGTTCCCAAATCATCTTGATATTGTCTTCCTTCAACATTAAACCATTACGGGGGTATTTCATCCTCGACCGTAATAACCAGTAGATCGGGAGGTACTTTCCTGCGTCTTTGCCTAACTCTCCTACCCAGCTCCTCGAGTCCGATCACAGCAACATCATCGGGAATAGAATAATGCCCCTCCATAATCCTCAATAATTCTAGCCCTTAGAAAAAGAATAGGATTAAAGGGAGGGGTCGGAACCACTGTCATTAAGTTCCAAGCGCCACAAGTCATCAACCCATAAGAGTGGGCTAAACGTGTCACAAACATGCCACCATTAATTTTTGAAGTTTTGCGGTCCTTGACCGCCCCTTCAGCTAAATATGAAGCCACGCACCATGGAAAGTTGCAAAAGGTGTTGGGTGTAATGATACTCCAAAGATAAAACATGTCAAGGTTAGAAACCTTGTTATCATCTTTTCTTTGATTAATGGTGTTTGAAATAAAGCGGTGACTAAGGCGATGCGTAGGTGATCGTATGCTCCCTTCTTGAGCCGATTTAGCAATGTAGACTTTGTTGGCAATAGTGTTCCACCAACTTGTGCTTGTGACACCATCCGAGAATACTTTATGTCAATGCTCAAAGAAAGTATGAAATGCATCCATGTACATCAATTGTAGGTCATAAATTCCCAACTTCCAAGCTAATTCCACCATGGAACATTGACGAACCTCACCCCCAAGACAAAAAGTAATATTCTCGGGGTTATAGTAATCGTCCCCACCCCGGAAATGTATTGTGGAGAAAAATTCCAAGCACAACTCTTGATAGACCGACTCTTGGATATGAAAGATACGACTCCATCCATCACACGTGATGGACTCCCCATTATGCACAAATGCCTTGACTAAATAAGGAGCCAACTCCTCTTCGTAAAGAACTCTCCGCATCCATTCCCAGTCAATCGCATTGGGGACACAAATTTCCTTTTTCGGATTTCTGCAAGCCTCTTCTTCCACTTTGTCATCGCAGATTTGGACTCGATTTTTGGAAAATTCAACCAAGGAAAATCCCCTTGGCTTCCTCTTGAGCTCTGACCCCATGAAAACATGTTCCTGCAAATATAAGTAACACAAACAACTAGAAACGAACAGAAAAGTTAGAAAATAAAATCTGAACTGCATCAGACATGACTTATCGACTCCGTATACCGACTCGACGTGTCGTACAAACTGCGTGAGTCTGTTCACGAGTCTGTCAAATTTCATCCATAAAAATCAAAATTTACTGCAAGGGTTTGTCAAGAGATGTATTTAGAGCATAGTAGTATAAGAAATTTCGCCCATAACATTCTAATTGGGTCAAAATCAAAACCCTAGAAATTCTAAAACATCAAAAACTGGTTTTCTTACCAATTAACACATCCAATCTCCTAAAAATCAAAGCTTTTACACAAATAAAGAAGGAATTGAGTACCTTTCTTGCTTAATAGAGAAATAGAGAGAAAGAGAGAGGGAGAGAGAGAGAGAGAGAGAGAGAGAGAGAGGCACACGTCGAGTGTAGGCTGGATGGGTGTGGAAGGGTTACCAATTAGGGTAAAAATCCCTAATTTTATAGATATAATTTTTTTCAGTAAAAATAAACCAACTCGTCGAGTCACGGTCCGACTCGGCGAGTCTGGTCGCGATTTTGTGATTTCGACTTTCGATTCCACTCGTCGAGTAAGTCACCCAACTTGCTGAGTCAATCGTTAGTTTTGAAAAGTTGATATAGTTTCTATTCCTAATAAAAATTATATCCAACCCACCGCACACTCAGACCATGCTTGCCCTCAAGTAGTCATTTTGGACAATTAAGAAGATGAAAATCGATAAATCCTAAAAACAAAAATAAAATAAAACTAAAGAAAAAGAAAAAGGTAAAAGAAAACAAACTCTAACAACGGGTTGCCTCCTGTTAAGCGCTTCTTTTTGAGGAGTCGTTAGCTGGACTCCTACCCGCTCTACGTTTCTTCGTTGTCCTCCATCAGGAATTCACCCTTAATCTTTTGTTGCATAAACTTTGTCTTGTAAGCATGTATCTTTCTTTTATATGCCCGACGCAATTCCTCATTCCTTTTCCTTGTAGCATCTTCTTCTATTGCATAACCGATCCATTTCCCAACCTTCTTCCTCTTCACCCCGTTCTTTGGACCCATCTTTTGTACTCCTTCTTCGACAATCATGATTTCCCGTACAGTTGCCACTTCATCATTACTTGATATTAAGGATTCCTACTTACCTTCTAAAGAATCCGGCCGTTCAAATGTAAATACTTCATAATTAGTAGAAACTCAGGCTCCATGAGTGACTCATTGGATGAATTATTCACATCATCATTCCAAGCCCTTGAATTCTCCTTTTCTCCCAAACTTACCCTCTTGTCAAGTTGAATTGCTTCTTCTTTTAACATCGTGTCAAGGTAAGCCAATTGTGCGTGTTGGAAGTTCAAATTTTCAACAAATTCAGTCTCTTCTATTGGACTTTCCAAAGGATTAGGTGAAGTGTGCATGTCAAGGCCAGAAAGGGAACCTGTAAGTAGCATGACAAGATCTTCATGATTTTCAAGTTTCTCGATTGGACACGTCGAGTCAGTCGATGCTACTCGGCGAGTCGGTGAGGTTTCCACAATTTTTGTTATTTTTTTTGAATCAACTTCCTCTAGCAACCTTCATATCTCCTTCAAATCTTCTCCAACATCGAAATTTCCTTCAGAAGGTAATAGAAATTTGTTTGGATTTTCTTCTTGTAAAAGCGCAAGCTCTCTTTCTAACACTTCATCATCCAAGTCCACTACAGAAACTTCTTTGTTTTTCACCCCTTCATTCTTTTTCTCTTGTTCCGCTTTAAACACCACTAAATCATTCCCTACCCTTAGTGTTAGTGTAGATTCACACACATCGACTATTGCACAAGCAGTATTCAAAAATGGTCTCCCAAGAATAATTGGAACTTTAGGGTCTTCTTCCATGTCAAGCACTACAAAGTCCATGGGAAACAAAAATTGATCGACTTTGATGAGAAGATCTTCGCACACTCCTTTTGGATGTATCACTGTCTTATCGGCTAGATGGATCTTCATATGAATCGACTTTAGCTCTGGTAAATTTAGCTTCTTGAGGAAAGAATATGGCATGAGATTAATACTTGCACCATTAATGTGACAACCCGAAATTTCCATTCCGAATAAAACACATCAAGCCAATAGATGAAGATCAGTTATAGTGAAAATACAGACTTGGAATATAAGTTTGGCAGTTTCAGGGTTTTACACCAAAAAGGGGTATCAGGAGAGTAGGTGCACTAGGGTTTGTTGCAACACTGTTATTCCAACACTCTCATTTATTAGGGATCATTTTAGGAATAAAAATATTTTCTGCCAAAATATCTCAGGACTATAAATAGATTTCCAAACCAAAATCATTCATTATTCACATTTCCGACTAGAGAAAAGCCATTTTCTCTCTGACGGATCTTCGGGTTTTTATACCAAAACGTGAGTAACTCTTTATAGTATTGTTAGAAAGCTTTATACGTGTCTATAACATGTTTTAGAAGGCTAAAACATGAAATCTAGGAGTTTACACCTCGAGGTGTTCTTGAGCGCTAAACTCCCGAAACGAAGCCAAAACCGACACTTGTGTTATAATAAGGCCTTAGATGCTTATGTATACATGTTAGGGACAAGAAAACAACCACAAATCACCCAAGTTTGGGGAGTTCACGGCCCAAGAATTTCTTAGGCCGTAAACTCCCATTCCAAGCTAAAAATGGTGATTTAAGGACTATAAGACTTAAAGGCTTTTATCTAGGCTAATTCCCCAAGTAGAATAAGGTCTCAAACACATCAAATCACACAAATCAAAGTGAGTTTACGGTCCAAGAGAAGCTTAGGTTGTAAACTCCATAAGAATGGACAAAAGGGTGTCTTCAAGACACCTAAAGCCTTAGACCCCTTCATGGAATTGTTTCCTACAAAAATGAGGAACCTAAATACATAAAAATCACTCATCAAAGTGAGTTTACGGCCAAGAGAATATTCTTGGGCCGTAAACTCAAAAGGATGGCACCAAAGCGTGCCTAGGGTTCTCATTTGCTTTAAACAATTGTCTAGAACATATCCCACAAGTGCAAGAGGCTTGAAGGCAAGTAAAACACACCATACTTAGAGTTTACGGCCGTAAACTCTAAGGGTAATAGCCTTGAGGCCGTAAACTCCTAATTGGAGTACTTCTAGACCCTAAACCCTTCCAAGGACTTAACCACTAAGTTAGAACAATTCTAGAAGGCCCTTGGGACTTCAAAACACACCAAACACACATGTTTGGGAGTTTACGACCGTAAACTCAAGAGTTTACAACCGTAAACTCCATGTGTGATGGTTTATAGAGAGTAAACTCTCACATAGGGTCCTTTGGAAACCCTAAACACAAATACCCTATCCCACAATAGCTTAGATGCAATCCTTAAGGCTTGAAACACTTATATAAAGTGTTTATTATGTCTAGGATGTCTTAAACCTTATCAATTAGTCATTTATGTCTAATTGAGTGTGTATATGTGTGATTATATGGTCATTAGACCTTAAACTCACATTAAGGGCATTGCACTCCTTTGTTGCGACCATTTAGCCTCCTAGCACTTGACCAAAAGTGTTATCCTCGCGCTTAAATGTTACTACTTGAATAATTAGTGTTATAATCACTAATTATCTATATACATGTGTTTTCATATGTAATTAGGATCATTGTGTGTGTCTAAGTCTCCACTTGACACCAAGCACTTGTCCGATCCTTCCGTATGATAACAGTCCGTTCAATTCCAGTCACTTACTCCAGGTGAGTTCATACCCCTTATCTAATGTTTTAAACTCTTTTTAAATGTTTTATGGGGGGGATACAAGTAGAATCATGCTACTTATTATGTCAATCACATGTGATTGGTAAGGAGGACTATGTTACTTATTACATCAATCACATGTGATTAATATACAGCATTCAAATGATTTGGCTACTCATTAGCCGTTTTACCAAACAGTTTCCTTCAAATGACTTTTTATAAACATTTTATATGTTTTAAACTCCTTTTCACACTATACAGCTTACTCCGTACATTTCCTTTCAAACTTATTTACAATTGTGTTTCAAACAAATGTTTCCTTATACTTAAATTGTTTTATTAAACTTATGCCTTCAAATTGTTTTATAGATTGACATCAAGTCGATCTTTTCTTAAAATAATACTTATATTTCAAATGTCTTACAAAACTTATTTATGTTTTCATATTATAAATTGCATGCCTCTATATGTATAGTTATATAAGAAATGTTTAAAGGACATAGGAAGGCCATCCACCCTATTTCCTTTTCGCGCCTTGAGATGTGGTCTGGTGGGACATTGGGTATTCGTCTGAAAGTCGTTTAAATATTAGTTATATATCATGTGTACATATATAGTCATAAAAGGTCCTTCAAGTTCATCCTATGCCCTTGGGTAGCAAGGGTATACATCCATGTCTACACGTACCACATAGATTACTAGAAAGCTACCATATGGGTAGTTCAGGAAGATACTAGAACCATTGCTAGAACGCGATATCATACAATGAGTCAGTTCATTCATGAGTCAATACTTTCTAGAACTTTTCAATACATTACATATACAACTATACTAGAACGAGAACATATACAACTATACTAGAACGAGAACATATACAACTATAGTAGAACGAGAACATATACAGCTATAGCACGGAACCAGTTCAGGATCTAACTATACTGATGAATCACACCGAAATTGTGATAGTTATATCGAGTATACATGATCATTCGGTAATGTGGATGCTCATGGCTTACATTCATGCAGGGGTCGTGGGTAGGTCCCAAAATCCCTTTGATAGGGGAGCGTATAGTATGGGATCTAGACATCACATTATACCTTATCCCTCAAATAAGGCAGTTGAGTACCGATGTAGTCATTTATATTAAATACTACAGTACTTGGAAGTATTACCCTAGATTTAAGGTAATAGGTACGGTTGTAGTTCGGCACTACACCATAGTACTACATTGATTTTCCATTACATATTTTTAGTGATAACCTCACTTAAACATTAATGTACAAACTATATTTTTGAAAAATGATAGTTATACTTTGGAAAATACATCCTCTTACAAGAGACACACACACAGAACAGTTAGGTCTTGGTAGAAGACACCTTCACATACTAGAAGGAATCATCGGGATTCTACGGTTTTTCAAACGTTTACAGTTGCTTCATATACATTTTCAAAACTTACAGTTCATATACATTTTCAATACTTACAATGCGTATACATACAAATACTTACATTTCAAATACATACAAGTAATTACATACAAATTAAGACACTAAAATACTTATGATCTCACCAGCTTCAAAGTTGATACTCGCTTTCAAAATTACTTGTATCCTCAGGTCATCATAGACAGGTACCGTTGCAAGGAGAAAGGAAGATGGAGCTTGTTCAAGACTTATCTTTCATTTTGATTTATGCTTTAGTGTTTATCAAAATTTGACAGAACACATTTGTATAATAATTATATTATTAATGCAATGGATGATGCTGTTGCTTGTTTACTACTTTACATTGTTGTTGATATTATACATGACGTCCACCGCCCCAGAACGCTTCCGTCGTTCCTGGTTTTGGGGTGTGACAATTAATCACCCGAATCGGTCAATGCATGAGTATAAATTATATTCCCACTTTGACAAGGTATGTAGATGCTTCCCGGATCACCCCTCTTTTCTAGAAGTTCATTCAGCAATACTTCAGCAACTTCTTCCATATTTTGTCTAGTAGTGAAGAGATTTTTAAGCAAAGTTGCATACTTATGTGTTTGAAGTATCGTTTTAACAAATGTAATGTTCACTTGGAGGGTCTTCACTTGCTCTACAAATCTTCTATACCGTTGAATCTGCTCATCTGGTATGGCTCGGATTGGAAATGGCAAAGGTGGCCTATAAGGTTTCAAAAGAGAATGATTTTTCTCATCAGACCTCGGACTTGTTGAGTCCATGATGCCGACTCGGCGAGTCGAGTCGGGTCGGGTTTGCTCGAATTGCATTCATCTGTCTCTTTTGTTTGCTTCTTATTGGGTTTCTTCTAAATAGAGGTCATAGGAGTAAATTTTTTTTTCATAATTAGTGGTTATCACATTTAGATGCGCAATTTTTGGATATTTTTCGGTATTTCTAGGAAGTTCACCGAGTGTTCATTGATTTGTTGCGCAAGCTGACCTATCTATTTTTCAATGTTATGAATAGAGGCTTGCTGATTCCTACGCAAATTTTGTTGATCTTTCATCATATCTTGATGATCTTTAAGCATTACTCGTTGCTCCTTCAATTCAATGCCGGTATCATTGTGCCTCTTCTCGGACGCAGCTACAAACCTTGTGAACATCTCCTCTAAATCAGCTCTCATTTCCATAACCGGCTCTTCCTTTTGATAGAAACCCCATTCTTTTTGCTTGTATTTCTCTTCCTTCGCCTTTTTGTACTCGTCATACAGGAGCCATTCCTTGTTCGGTTTCCGCCAATTATCATCAAATCTATCGCCACTTGAATAAAATACTTGGGCTTTCTTGTTTCCATTCTCATCCAAATCACAATCTTTAGTAAGATGAGGTCCGTTACAATTCTCACATGCAACCCGAATAGCATGATTGTTTGATCCATCTTAGTCATCCTTCAATCTAAACTATCTAGTTTAGCCATCATTACCGCCATGCTATCGTTAACAGTGTTCACCACCCCCCTACTTACTTCATTTTATGGGTTACGATATTCTCTAGAGTGTTTAGAGAATTCCTCTATTAATTCCTTGATCACCGGGGGTGGCTTCTTTGTAAGCGGTCATTGCGAGTCAAGAAGCTGCCTTGTAGTCACATTTACCCCATCATAAAAAATCGATACTTCTTGTTGGTTATTAAGATTGTGATGTGGGCAATTCCTTAGTAAGCCCTTGTATCTCTCCCATGCCTCGTATAAGGATTCTCCATCTTGTTGTTCAGTGTTGGCAATGGCTTTCTTCAATTTGGCTATCTTTGATGGAGGACAAAATTGATCAATGAACTCTTCCTTCATTTTAGCCCATGTAGTGATAGATCCTGGAGGTAATGATTTGATCCAATCCTTTGCAGCACCTTTGAATGTAACTGGAAGCATACGAAGCAGTTGGGTCTCGCGAGGCATATTAGGAACATTAAAATAATCAGCTACATCGTTGATCTCATCCAAGTGTTTATAGGCATCTTCGTGATCTTTTCCGTAGAAGGGGCTCCTTTAGTTGAGCAAGTATGTAACCTTTAAGCTAAAAGGTCGCAGTTGCGGGAATTGTGGGTTGCACAAGTCCCAGGCTGATATCGTCACATATTCTCTTCTTCTATTCCCCCATGGGAACTTCATCGATGTTAGCCATGGGGTTATCTAGTTCGCCTTCAAAGTCGCTTTCTTCCTCGGTTTCAGATTCGGAGTCATATTCGAATTCGGCCTCTTTTGGATTGTCTTCAATATTCTCTAACTTTCTTTCCTTGCTCTTTTGACAGATGGTCTCTCCTGCCTTCTTGTTCTTTTTCTTCCCAAAAACCATTTTCAAGCTCTTGAAGGGTGAATTTGTCAGTGTATCAGAGCTTACAACCTCCTTGCCTTTGTTTATCCTTAAAGCGGATTCTTGGTCTTCAAATGGAGGAACCAGGGGTGTGTTGGATCCTCTGGTCATGTAATACATGCAAAAAAAAACAAGAAAAATGCGTAAAAAGGTTAAAAATAAAAAACTAGAAACGAAAATAGTTGTTCAGCGATGGACTCGTCGAGTTTGGTCGTAGGGACTCGGCGAGTTCGATGCAAAAGCAGCAAAAATTTTAATCAAACTTCCTAAAAGTTAAAAACTGAAATTAAATTCTAATCCGAAATCTACTAAAAGCAGTAACTTTGTGCAAAAGAAATCTCACACAAAGGATCGATAACAATAATTTAAATTTAGAACCGTTCCTCGGCAACGGCGCCAAAAACTTGATGTTTGTGAACTCAACTAGTTTTATTCCTACTTCTAAATTATAAATTAATCACACAAAGGCAGTGACCTGTCAATTGGTCGTATAGATCTAGTAAGCAGGGTATCGAACTCAGGGAACGGTAATTAAACTAATTACTAAAATTATCTAAAAACAAAATAGCAGATAATAAAAGAAGGATTTTCTCTAGTTTTACAAGACTAGAAACTTACTAACAATTAAAATAAATAACTAACTAACAACTAAGCAATCAAATATCAACTAAATTCAATATCTAAAGGGACTTCTGTTAAAGTTCGACTCCATTGATCCTATGGTTAATTTTAATGGTAATAGTGCAATGGATTAAACTTTTATTGGCTACCAATTTAGGTGATTAGTTTTACATTCGCTATGCTAATCCTTAGAAAATAAACTAATTCAAGTAGTGGCCAATTGTCTAAATTAATTAATTCTCTAGGTTATTTATTCGGGTTAAATAAGACTTGTAATGGTTAATCAAATTAGTCAATTCAATTAGCCTCTTGTTGTTGGTTTATCAAACAAGCTCACACATTAACTTAACCATTCTCTAATTAATCCTAGTTTCATATTCACTAACCCTAGGCACATAATAAAGTTTTCACATAAATCACATGAGGTAAACAATTAAGAGATGTTCATGCAGCCTAATTGTCTTCCTATTAACAGAAAAGAGTTATGGTTAATGCATAAGGATCTTTAACAAGCTTAATTCAACAAAATCACCAAATAAAAGTTAATCCTACCATTAATCAAACCATAGTCTCAAAATTGTCTTACCCAAACAGAAGATAGCAAGTTTAGCTCATAATTAAGACAGTAGAAATCTCAAAAACTAAGTTCAATAACATAAACATGGTTTATGTACTAGATCTAGTTAAGAGAAATTAAAGTATGCCTTAGTTATCATTCAAAACTTGAATTGGGTTGACTCTCCACTCTTCCAGATGTCTCTTCTCGCTCTGAATCACAACTCCTCCTCCTAGGGTTCTCCGAAGTCTTGTCTATCGATCTGGAGGGTTTCTTTTATAGATTCGACCCGACTCGTCAAGTCCAAGACCAACTCGTCGAGTCCCTCATTAAATTCTCGTGTACGACAAGTCAAGGAATCCCCTGCTTCGCAAATCTTCTTGGGAACCCGTCGAGTAGACGTCCATACTCTCTGAGTTGATTGTGTTTTTGGCATTTTTCTTCCTTTGTTCATTCAAAAGCTACCCGATAGCCACTCCTGCTTCCTTTTGCTTCCGAGCACTTCTTTTGGACTGAAAATATAATTCAAACATAATTAACTACCTTTTTTCCTTATTATGCAATTAATTAGCTAATAAATGATAAAACTCCATACTAGAAATAGGGATAAACATGCACATATCATCTAGTTTATTTTTAGTATGGCGGGCACTAGAGGTTCGGTGTTAGGAGCTAATGGCACGGAGAAGCAAGGATTGACTAATGATGAGATCCGCGAGATGATCACCAATCAGGTGACTGTGTCAGTTAGGGAGGCGATCCTAAAGATGTTCAGGTCTGTCAAGACTTCCATTATCGAGATTTATGACGAGTGTTATGTTGCCATCACTTAGGATGTTGTTGTCCTAGCCACTACAGTTGTCACTACTCTATGACTTCAGAGGAGAGGGGTGCTTTAGTACCAGGACTTTAGCAAAAGGAAGCCCCCAGAGTTCGATGAGGTCGCAGACCCGATCAAAGGGCTTCTAGCTCAGTGGTATCTGGTGTTTCCCTCTCTCTTTCAGGTTGAGCGTTCATGTCCCGCAGTGGACATAGGGAAATAAGGAGTAGTTTAAGAGTAAAATAGATTTTCCGTTTCAAATAAAAAGTCAAGGACCCGATTGTTGCCATGTCACACCCCCAAACCAAGGATGGCGGAAACGTCCGGGGGTGGAGGACTTCATGTACAGTATCACAACAACGAATATAATAGTACTCAAAGTAAATACAACCATCATAAATATAATTGAAAAAGTTACACCAAAGTATATGTTTACATGATTCAAAATCAATTACATTATGATGACAAAAATAAATTGTTGATGGTTTAACGTCCCATCCTCAAAGCGATGAAGTTTTCTTGTTTCACTGATTTCCTGAGAATACAAGTAGTTTTGAAAAGTGTCAACAATTAAGTTGGTGAGTTCATAAGAGTTTTGTTTGAAGTAGAAACCGTTTTCCTTGTAAGATCGATATAGTTTGGTTTGCAGAAAATCCAATATTTTCATAGTTGAGTGTGAATAGAAATATTCCTTTATGATGCATTAATGAACCCTAGAATGACCCGTAGAGTTCCTCTATAATCGTCCAGCATATATAAGTTATATAACATTTAAATTAGATAAAACGTTGAATATAGTGGGTCTGCCCTAGGTCTACAACCCAACAAGGAACAGGAGATGAGGCGGGCACCACCAATTCTAGGCCAATCAAGACTAAATTCTTATAGGACTCAAACATATACGCTCAGTGATTATGGTTGAAGTCTAACAATTCCAGATAAAATATAGTTTTAATATCATAATAATTATCTTAAGTGAACCTGGTACTTTGTATCGGTACCCCCTTTTTGTATAGAGACCCGGCACTTTGTATTTGTACCCCTTTTTGTATAGAGACCCGGCACTTTGTATTTGTACCCCTTTTTGTATAGAGACCCGGCACTTTGTATTTGTACCCCTCTTTGTATAGAGACCCGGCACTTTGTATTTGTACCCCTTTTTGTATATAAACCCGGCACTTTGTATTTGTACCCCTTTTTGTATAAGTATGTTATGTAAATGATCATAAACTATACCTATTATAGTTTATTAAAATGTTTGAAATGTATATGTACCCTAACTATACCTATTATAGTTTAGTATATTTCTTTGTGGTGTTTAAGAATCCCACTCTATGGAAGTCAAATGCATTGTACAATATAGCTATGCTTAATTTGTTTGTCATGTACTAATGATTATGATGGAGGATTCTTATAAATTCAGCAAGTAATTTCCTATTATTTAAATATATCATCACAAGAAATACATGTAATATATGAAGTTATCAAAGTTTTAACACTTTGCTCAACATGTTACAAAGTGTTTTGATAGTTAGAAGCTGTTAATTAATTCTTAGTCTTTCAGCACTGTTTTAGAAAAATCACAGAAAAATCATACGAAGTCAAAAACTAGATCCGTAAATTCTGAGAGTTCTCAAAATCTGTGTAGTTTACTCATAATTTTTATCAAGATTTTTAATGACCTCAAACTTGGGTGAAACAGTCCATAATCCCAGACTGGTCCGGATTGATGTTTGAAAGGATAGGCAGTTTTGTAAAATTCACCATAAATTGTAGAAAACTCGTATGGAGATGTGCAAGTAGTCATTTTAAAGCTAAGAACTTGAACTATTTTCACCTTGTACAGTTCTGAAAAATAAAATGTTTAAGTTGTCCAAAACAGTCCGTGAATGGAGTTGAACTTTTCTGATGAAGGCTGTTAGAAAATTTTAGTTATGTTCTTGGTGTTTTAACTTGTATTCCCCCCCTGAAAACTTGAGAAAACATGAAAATGTAGGGGTATGAACTCACCTTGAGTGATTTTAGTAGATAAGTGTTGAAGAAGAGAAGTGTTCAACCCAAGAACACTTGAAGAATCACTTGAAGATTCGAAGCTCTAACGCTAATATGATGGAGTTTGTGTAAGATATCCGTGATTTGAGTAGAATGAAGTGAAATAATCATAAGAAGGATGAATTATACTTACTAAGAGTGGAAGAACACTTGAAAATCCGCCTTAAATCTCGAAATTGGAGTGGAAAAAGTTTGAGAGAAAAATGGTGTTTGATACTTAGTGAAGTGAGGGCAAATGAGAGAAATGAGGAGAGAGGATGTTTGTTCCAGCTCTAAAAACGTGGGAATGAGTGTAAATTGAGTGTAACGGACATTGAAGTGACCTAGGTAAGGTGGGGAGGTGTGGTTAGTCAAAGAGTGGGTGTGGGGTGGTTGCTTGTGACATTGGATAAGGCAAAGTCAACACTCCACCTTTAATAATTCACCCATTTGATTTTTATTATTTAGATAATGATTTTCATCAAAATATGTTTAAATTATGAGTATTTAGAGTTTATTATGTTAAAATATAATTTCTGGAGAAAATCCCGCTTTAAAATCACGAAAAACGGGCTTAAAATGTTAAAAATATCAAAAATGGGCTAGAAATGACAAAATCCCGAAATTTGGCCGAGGTTCGGTCTTCTGATGCTGAACCGAGAGAAAGGGAGGCAGAAACCGAGAGGGAAGAAGAGGGAGAGTAGAGACCGAGAGGTGGGAGAAGAAACCGAGAGAAGAGAAGAGAGGGAGCAGAGATCGAGAGGTGGGAAGAAAGAACAGAGAGGCGCGAGAAGACAGAGAGGCGGGTAGAGAGATAGAGACCGAGAGTAGGCGAGGAGACAGAGAGGGAAGCAAGGGAACCGAGAGGCGGAGAAGGGAACCGAGAGGGGAGACCCAGAGCAGAGGCTCGGTCCTCGCGTGCCACAGCCAACAGAGGCTCGGTCCTCGCGTGCCACGGCCAACAGAGGCTCGGTCCTCACGTGCCACAGCCAACAGAGGCTCGGTTCTGGTCCTAAGAGGCCTCTCTTGTTGGTTTCGGTTCCTAAAGCCTATTTTTCTCGTTTTCGCCCCGTTTTGAGCCGTTTTTGACCTGGTTAAGGGTCGGAATGACCCGAATGATCCCAAAAAGTTACGGGAATTTTTGAGAGAGATTTGGGAGAGATTTCTCACACTTGGATAGATTTGGGAGAGATTTGACATTCTTGGAGAGATTTCTCATACAAAGTGATATTTGCGAGAGTTTTCACATACTTGGAGAGATTTGGGAGAGATTTGACATTCTTGGAGAGATTTCTCATACAAAGAGATATTTGAGAGAGATTTCACATACTTAGAGGGATTTGGGAGAGATTTGACATTCTTGGAGAGATTTCTAATACAGAGAGATATTTGAGAGAGATTTCGCATACTTGGATAGATTTGTGAGGGATTTGACATTCTTGGAGAGATTTCTCATATAGAGAGTTATTGGAGAGAGATTTCACATACTTAGAGGGATTTGGGAGAGATTTGACATGGAGAGAGATAGAGTGAAAACGATTGAGAGAGGTTCCATGTGGGATAGTTGTGAGTGTCCGGCATCGCAATGCATGGTTCGTAAACCCTGTTAAGCCTTGTTTAAGGATCTTACACACTCCCGATGAGTAAGCATCATTGTTTTATCGGTTTGGCTTGACACTTACCGCAGTTTTTAGGTTAAAGAGATCTAGTTGTACGTACTTTTCGATTTATGTTTTCTTATCAGAATAGTGAGTTGTTTAGTAAATACTGAACGTAAGCCCTAGTATACAAGGGTTAGTTGAGTTGACCGGTTTGACTCGTTGACTTTATTTGACTTTGAATTGACCAGAATTTAACGGTTGTCACATCATCCCCCCGTTAGAGGGAATTTCGCCCGAAATTTGAATTTAGACACGGAGTAAGCATGAATAATCGAGCCAAAAAGTGGGGATACTTCCTAATCAATTGATTCTCACGCTCTCAAGTGAATCCAGATCCTTGGCTAGTATTCTAGCCGTATGAAAAAAAATCGACGCCACTTGGTAAATACAGCACTAGATTTGATCATAAAGGCGTTACAGACAAAACACCACTGTTTAACTTTTAACAGAGTTACAGTACTATAGATTTACTGCAAGACTATTGCTGCGAACTAGGTATACTACAAAAGATAAGTGCAAGCAACACGAGGGCACCTTTATGGACGGGGTCTCGCAAAAGATAAGACTCTAGTTGCACTAGTTTTAAGCAGGTTATAAGTCTGTTACAACGAATGCTTTAGATGTTTTTATCGAGGCCTTGAGTAGTTTCTCCTGCGGTAGTGATCCTTAGTATCCTCCCGTCTGCACCAGAGTTCTTTATGATTGGACAGTCCTTTCTAAGGTGTCCAATCTCGCCGCATTGATGACATATCTGGCTTGCACTAGCAGTGGTGGTGGAAGTGAGGTGTTTAGTTAGAGTTACATGGACACGGGTGCCCTCCTCATTCATCCACTTCGAAACTTTCCTTTTATGGGGTCCGGTTTTACCATCAACCTTGTGTGCAGGGTTTGTCCCGATGCCAGGGATTTGAGGAATTTGTCGTGCCGTTGCTGAAGGGGCAGGAGTTGCCACTTGTTGCTGTTGCATGGCAAGTCTTTGGGATCGTTAACGCTCCTTTTGAGCTCGGCGATTTCGTTTCCTCTTCTCGGTTTTACGACTTTGTATGTCCGAGACTGTTGTCCTTTGGTGGCTTCCTAGATCGACACAACAATCGAAATTTTCAATTCCCTTGTCCGTCGTGATTGCGTCGTCAGTGTTGAGGTTTGTAAGGACAGCTGTCACAGCAACTGTTACCGCGGCTTGAAATGTTGCAGCGTCGATATGAAGGTTAGGGGCTTCATTGTTCGGCTGACTATTTCCGGATGATGACATGATTCTGTAATACGAAAGACAAGGAATTTGTGAGTGACTAAGGTTGGCTCTGTATTATTTTGGTTCTGACTAAGAGATAAGTTATTATACATGAAAACTTAGCTTATACACATTATGATATAACCAAGACTGGGCGGGTAGTAAAATGTGTGATTCTCCTTTAGTTTCACATCCCAACGAGGAAAAGAAACTAGGTTAGAAATCTCACATTCTATTGTCTACCAAGTCTTCGTTATATATAACTGGGGAATGTATAAGTGAGGAAATCATAACAAATAACATTCTTACTAATCCTTCTTGATGAACTAGAATTCCTAGTAAGGGCTATCATTGAACCTAGATGTATTTCGATTGTCCACCTATAGAGTAGAAGTATGCTCTCGAAGGTTTGACCTACACCCCTATGATGCAGTCCTATTATGGAGTAGAAGTAAGTTCAGAGAATGATCTAATGACGTTTGTCGTTCAAACCGGTTTCCATTGGTTGGTGAATAACATGATTCAACCTTTGAAAGAAATTGGGAATGATCCCGGAGCGAAATTACTCTAGTCCAACAACTTGACTAAAGTGGGCTTCAGATAGACTCATCAGGAAGTATTTGAACAAAGAGTGTCACAGAATTCATCTGACTGAGAACGTCATTGATGTTTAAGATGTAGCAAATTGGGGAAAATTGACCTTTTTGAGGGTCTTACATCACATCCGGAGCAGGAGAGTTTTGGCCGCCTAAAGGCCTAACTAAAAGTACTTACAGTACAAGATGGTTTCATAGAGAATGCCACATAGGACATAGATAGGGAAAAGAAAAATTCCTTGTTAATAGGGAAAGAAAGTAAGGCATCTACTACTGGTGGCGGTCATCCCTTACGTGAACCCTCAGTTCAGCTAGTTGCCACTCCATATCAGGCAGGTGCCTTTTGTATACCCTCTGGCGTACTCAGAGTTTTATGACTTCGGTTCGTTTTTCAGCCTGTGCTCGCAGCAAGTTTTCATGGTCTCCCTCAGACAATTCACGAGTGTGCTCATTGGTGCGGATCGTATGTATTCTTGCATTTGCATCAACCTCTGCGATACTATGGAGAGTTGTTCCACCCTGAATCTCGTTTCGGGTAACTCTACGGACTAGCATTGGAAGGATTCTATCTGCTGAGCTTCCTTCGCTTATGTTGTAGAAGCTTCGGTCTCCATTAAATAGCATAGGTTGGTCTTGTTCTTCGCTCCATGTTTCCAAGCACTCTACCCAAGGAGGCATCGAGCCTTGAAGAGTTGGACAAGGGTTAGGATTTGGAACAAGAGTCATCGGGGTTAAGTTCTCCACTTCAGGATCGGGGTCAGAACCATCAGCATAGCCTTCAGTTTGGTGACCATTCCCAGGGGTTGGGTAATCATTCTCTGGCTCCTCTCCGAGCCATTTGGTATTGTCGTGGTTAGGGTAGTACGGGTCGTCGTGTGGATGGGATCCAACCATGATATCTTCGTGAGAAATGGGGATATAAGAAATAACTAAGCAAACGTACTAATTAGCTAATTATATGATGATCTTTATCAGGTACTTCAATGCATTGTTTAGTGCATACTAGTCATATGTATTCGGGACAGGATAGACCTTCGAATAAGCGACCCTAACTCTAAATCCCCAATCCAACGAGAACAGGATGTAAAGCAAAGATCCACAGATTCTAAGTCTATGACGTCCTGGATACATATAATTATAATGTATCCCCTAAGCAATTATTGACTTATTGATAAAAATCTATTTTGTTCTCAAATAAGTAATTATAATAATGCCAAAATACCCCTATGGTATTTCATTGTGGTAATGTTGGTAAGTTTTTAGACTTGTTGCCACATCACAACCATTCTTGGGCATATGCTAATCACTCCTCGGACCAGCATAGTTGATCAGGCTATGCCACTCCCAAGACTGACCATACATCCCAAGGCTTACCTGTGATATCCAACAATCATTGCTTTTGTTTTGTCCTAAAATGATGCTGACCTTAGTATGTATGCATGCATGTATACTTTTAACAAAAGCTATTTACTCCTAAAGGTATAGTTGTTTTGAAACTTTAAATCAGAGACCTTAGTCCCAATGCATTTATAGTTTGTATATCTTATGTGGTTCGATATACTTAGCTCACTATAAACAATGCTCTGATACCAATCTGTCACACCCCCAAACCAAGGATGGCGGAAACGTCCGGGGGTGGAGGACTTCATGTACAGTATCACAACAACGAATATAATAGTGCTCAAAGTAAATACAACCATCATAAATATAATTGAAAAAGTTACACCAAAGTATATGTTTACATGATTCAAAATCAATTACATTATGATGACAAAAATAAATTGTTGACGGTTTAACGTCCCATCCTCAAAGCGATGAAGTTTTCCTGTTTCACTGATTTCCTGAGAATACAAGTAGTTTTGAAAAGTGTCAACAATTAAGTTGGTGAGTTCATAAGAGTTTTGTTTGAAGTAGAAACCGTTTTCCTTGTAAAATCGATATAGTTTGGTTTGCAGAAAATCCAATATTTTCTTAGTTAAGTGTGAATAGAAATATTCCTTTATGATGCATTAATGAACCCTAGAATGACCCGTAGAGTTCCTCTATAATCGTCCAGCGTATATAAGTTATATAAGATTTAAATTAGATATAACGTTGAATATAGTGGGTCTGCCCTAGGTCCACAACCCAACGAGGAATAGGAGATGAGGCGGGCACCACCAATTCTAGGCCAATCAAGACTAAATTCTTATAGGACTCAAACATATACGCTCAACGATTATAGTTGAAGTCTAACAATTCTAGATGAAATATAGTTTTAATATCATAATAATTATCTTAAGTGAACCTGGTACTTTGTATCGGTACCCCCTTTTTGTATAGAGACCCGGCACTTTGTATTTGTACCCCTTTTTGTATAGAGACCCAGCACTTTGTATTTGTACCCCTTTTTGTATAGAGACCCGGCACTTTGTATTTGTACCCTTTTTTTGTATAGAGACCCGGCACTTTGTATTTGTACCCCTTTTTGTATATAAACCCGGCACTTTGTATTTCTACCCCTTTTTGTATAAGTATGTTATGTAAATGATCATAAACTATACCTATTATAGTTTATTAAAATGTTTGAAATGTATATGTACCCTAACTATACCTATTATAGTTTAGTATATTTCTTTGTGGTGTTTAAGAAAACCCACTCTATGGAAGTCAAATGCATAGTACAATATAGCTATGCTTAATTTGTTTGTCTTGTACTAATGATTATGATGGAGGATTCTTATAAATTCAGCAAGTAATTTCCTATTATTTAAATATATCATAACAAGAAATACATGTAATATATGAAGTTATCAAAGTTTTAACACTTTGCTCAATATGTTACAAAGTGTTTTGATAGTTAGAAGCTGTTAATTAATTCTTAGTCTTTCAGCACTGTTTTATAAAAATCACAGAAAAATCATACGAAGTTGAAAACTAGATCCGTAAATTCTGAGAGTTCTCAAAATCTGTGTAGTTTACTCATAATTTTTATCAAGATTTTTAATGACCTCAAACTTGGGTGAAACAGTCCATAATCACAGACTGGTCCGGATTGATGTTTGAAATGATAGGCAGTTTTGTAAAATTCACCATAAATTGTAGAAAAATCGTATGGAGATGTGCAAGTAGTCATTTTAAAGCTAAGAACTTGAACTATTTGAACCTAGTACAGTTTTTAAAAATAAAATGTTTAAGTTGTCCAAAACAGTCCGTGAATGGAGTTGAACTTTTCTGATGAAGGCTGTTAGAAAATTTTAGTTATGTTCTTGGTGTTTTAACTTGTATTCCCCCCTGAAAACTTGAGAAAACATGAAAATGTAGGGGTATGAACTCAACTTGAGTGATTTCAGTAGATAAGTGTTGAAGAAGAGAAGTGTTCAACCCAAGAACACTTGAAGAATCACTTGAAGATTCGAAGCTCTAACGCTAATATGATGGAGTTTGTGTAAGATATCCGTGATTTGAGTAGAATGAAGTGAAATAATCATAAGGAGGATGAATTATACTTACTAAGAGTGGAAGAACACTTGAAAATCAGCCTTAAATCTCGAAATTGGAGTGGAAAAAGTTTGAGAGAAAAGTGGTGTTTGATACTTAGTGAAATGAGGGCAAATGAGAGAAATTAGGAGAGAGGATGTTTGTTCCAGCTCTAAAAACGTGGGAATGAGTGTAAATTGAGTGTAAGGGACATTGAAGTGACCTAGGTAAGGTGGGGAGGTGTGGTTAGTCAAAAAGTGGGTGTGGGGTGGTTGCTTGTGACATTGGATAAGGCAAAGTCAACACTCTACCTTTAATAATTCACCCATTTGATTTTTATTATTTAGATAATGATTTTCATCAAAATATGTTTAAATTATGAATATTTAGAGTTTATTATGTTAAAATATAATTTCTGGAGAAAATCCCGCTTTAAAATCACGAAAAACGGGCTTAAAATGTTAAAAATATCAAAAATGGGCTAGAAATGACAAAATCCCGAAATTTGGCCGAGGTTCGGTCTTCTGATGCTGAACCGAGAGAGAGGGAGGCAGAAACCGAGAGGGAAGAAGAAGGATAGTAGAGACCGAGAGGTGGGAGAAGAAACCGAGAGAAGAGAAGAGAGGGAGCAGAGACCGAGAGGTGGGAAGAAAGAACAGAGAGGCGCGAGAAGACAGAGAGGCGGGTAGAGAGACAGAGACCGAGAGTAGGCGAGGAGACAGAGAGGGAAGCAAGGGAACCGAGAGGCGGAGCAGGGAACCGAGAGGGGAGACCCAGAGCAGAGGCTCGGTCCTCGCGTGCCACAGCCAACAGAGGCTCGGTTCTGGTCCTAAGAGGCCTCTCTTCTTGGTTTCGGTTCCTAAAGCCTATTTTTCTCGTTTTCGCCCCGTTTTGAGCCGTTTTTCACCCGGTTAAGGGTCGGAATGACCCGAATGATCCCAAAAAGTTACGGGAACTTTTGAGAGAGATTTGGGAGAGGTTTCTCACACTTGGAGAGATTTGGGAGAGATTTGACATTCTTGGAGAGATTTCTCATACAAAGAGATATTTGCGAGAGTTTTCACATACTTGGAGAGATTTGGGAGAGATTTGATATGCTTGGAGAGATTTCTCATACAAAGAGATATTTGAGAGAGATTTCACCTACTTAGAGGGATTTGGGAGAGATTTGACATTCTTGGAGAGATTTCTAATACAGAGAGATATTTGAGAGAGAGTTCACATACTTGGAGAGATTTGGGAGGGATTTGACATTCTTGGAGAGATTTCTCATACAGAGAGTTATTGGAGAGAGATTTCACATACTTAGAGGGATTTGGGAGAGATTTGACATAAAGAGAGATAGAGTGAAAACGATTGAGAGAGGTTCCATGTGGGACAGTTGTGAGTGTCCGGCATCGTAATGCATGGTTCGTAAACCCTGTTAAGCCTTGTTTAAGGATCTTACACACTCCCGATGAGTAAGCATCATTGTTTTATCGGTTTGGCTTGCCACTTACCGCAGTTTTTAGGTTAAAGAGATCTAGTTGTACGTACTTTTCGATTTATGTTTTCTTATCAGAATAGCGAGTTGTTTAGTAAATACTGAACGTAAGCCCTAGTATACAAGGGTTAGTTGAGTTGACCGGTTTGACTTGTTGACTTTATTTGACTTTGAATTGACCAGAATTTAACGGTTGTCACATCATCCCCCCGTTAGAGGGAATTTCGCCCGAAATTTGAATTTAGGCACGGAGTAAGCATGAATAATCGAGCCAAAAAGTGGGGATACTTCTTAATCAATTGATTCTCACGCTCTCAAGTGAATCCAGATCCTTGGCTAGTATTCTAGCCGTATGAAAAAAATCGACGTCACTTGGTAAATACAGCACTAGATTTGATCATAAAGGCGTTACAGACAAAACACCACTGTTTAACTTTTAACAGAGTTACAGTACTATAGATTTACTGCAAGACTATTGCTGCGAACTAGGTATACTACAAAAGATAAGTGCAAGCAACACGAGGGCACCTTTATGGACGGGGTCTCGCAAAAGATAAGACTCTAGTTGCACTAGTTTTAAGCAGGTTATAAGTCTGTTACAACGAATGCTTTAGATGTTTTTATCGAGGCCTTGAGTAGTTTCTCCTGCGGTAGTGATCCTTAGTATCCTCCCGTCTGCACCAGAGTTCTTTATGATTGGACAGTCCTTTCTAAGGTGTCCAATCTCGCCGCATTGATGACATATCTGGCTTGCACTAGCAGTGGTGGTGGAAGTGAGGTGTTTAGTTAGAGTTACATGGACACGGGTGCCCTCCTCATTCATCCACTTCGAAACTTTCCTTTTATGGGGTCCGGTTTTACCATCAACCTTGTGTGCAGGGTTTGTCCCGATGCCAGGGATTTGAGGAATTTGTCGTGCCGTTGCTGAAGGGGCAGGAGTTGCCACTTGTTGCTGTTGCATGGCAAGTCTTTGGGATCGTTAACGCTCCTTTTGAGCTCGGCGATTTCGTTTCCTCTTCTCGGTTTTACGACTTTGTATGTCCGAGACTGTTGTCCTTTGGTGGCTTCCTAGATCGACACAACAATCGAAATTTTCAATTCCCTTGTCCGTCGTGATTGCGTCGTCAGTGTTGAGGTTTGTAAGGACAGCTGTCACAGCAACTGTTACCGCGGCTTGAAATGTTGCAGCGTCGATATGAAGGTTAGGGGCTTCATTGTTCGGCTGACTATTTCCGGATGATGACATGATTCTGTAATACGAAAGACAAGGAATTTGTGAGTGACTAAGGTTGGCTCTGTATTATTTTGGTTCTGACTAAGAGATAAGTTATTATACATGAAAACTTAGCTTATACACATTATGATATAACCAAGACTGGGCGGGTAGTAAAATGTGTGATTCTCCTTTAGTTTCACATCCCAACGAGGAAAAGAAACTAGGTTAGAAATCTCACATTCTATTGTCTACCAAGTCTTCGTTATATATAACTGGGGAATGTATAAGTGAGGAAATCATAACAAATAACATTCTTACTAATCCTTCTTGATGAACTAGAATTCCTAGTAAGGGCTATCATTGAACCTAGATGTATTTCGATTGTCCACCTATAGAGTAGAAGTATGCTCTCGAAGGTTTGACCTACACCCCTATGATGCAGTCCTATTATGGAGTAGAAGTAAGTTCAGAGAATGATCTAATGACGTTTGTCGTTCAAACCGGTTTCCATTGGTTGGTGAATAACATGATTCAACCTTTGAAAGAAATTGGGAATGATCCCGGAGCGAAATTACTCTAGTCCAACAACTTGACTAAAGTGGGCTTCAGATAGACTCATCAGGAAGTATTTGAACAAAGAGTGTCACAGAATTCATCTGACTGAGAACGTCATTGATGTTTAAGATGTAGCAAATTGGGGAAAATTGACCTTTTTGAGGGTCTTACATCACATCCGGAGCAGGAGAGTTTTGGCCGCCTAAAGGCCTAACTAAAAGTACTTACAGTACAAGATGGTTTCATAGAGAATGCCACATAGGACATAGATAGGGAAAAGAAAAATTCCTTGTTAATAGGGAAAGAAAGTAAGGCATCTACTACTGGCGGCAGTCATCCCTTTTGTGAACCCTCAGTTCAGCTAGTTGCCACTCCATATCAGGCAGGTGCCTTTTGTATACCCTCTGGCGTACTCAGAGTTCTATGACTTCGGTTCATTTTTCAGCCTGTGCTCGCAGCAAGGTTTCATGGTCTCCCTCAGACAATTCACGAGTGTGCTCAAGGCGATTGGTGCGGATCGTATGTATTCTTGCATTTGCATCAACCTCTGCGATACTATGGAGAGTCGTTCCACCCTGAATCTCGTTTCGGGTAACTCTACGGACCAGGATTGGAAGGATTCTATCTGCTGAGCTTCCTTCGCTTATGTTGTAGAAGCTTTGGTGTCCATTAAATAGCATAGGTTGGTCTTGTTCTTCGCTCCATGTTTCCAAGCACTCTACCCAAGGAGGCGTCGAGCCTTTAAGAGTTGGACAAGGGTTAGGATTTGGAACAAGAGTCATCGGGGTTAAGTTCTCCACTTCAGGATCGGGGTCAGAACCATCAGCATAGCCTTCATTTTGGTGACCATTCCCAGGGGTTGGGTAATCATTCTCTGGCTCCTCTCCGAGCCATTTGGTATTGTTGTGGTTAGGGTAGTACGGGTCGTCGTGTGGATGGGATCCAACCATGATATCTTCGCGAGAAATGGGGATATAAGAAATAACTAAGCAAACGTACTAATTAGCTAACTATATGATGATCTTTATCAGGTACTTCAATGCATTGTTTAGTGCATACTAGTCATATGTATTCGGGACAGGATAGACCTTCGAATAAGCGACCCTAACTCTATATCCCCAATCCAACGAGAACAGGAAGTAAAGCAAAGATCCACAGATTCTAAGTCTATGACGTCCTGGATACATATAATTTTAATGTATCCCCTAAGCAATTATTAACTTATTGATAAAAATCTATTTTGTTCTCAGATAAGTAATTATAATAATGCCAAAATACCCCTATGGTATTTCATTGTGGTAATGTTGGTAAGTTTTTAGACTTGTTGCCACATCACAACCATTCTTGGGCATATGCTAATCACTCCTCGGACCAACATAGTTGATCAGGCTATGCCACTCCCAAGACTGACCATACATCCCCAGGCTTACCTGTGATATCCAACAATCATTACTTTCGTTTTGTCCTAAAATGATGCTGACCTTAGTATGTATGCATGCATGTATACTTTTAACAAAAGCTATTTATTCCTAAAGGTATAGTTGTTTTGAAACTTTAAATCAGAGACCTTAGTCCCAATGCATTTATAGTTTGTATATCTTATGTGGTTCGATATACTTAGCTCACTATAACAATGCTCTGATACCAATCTGTCACACCCCCAAACAAAGGATGGCGGAAACGTCCGGGGTGGAGGACTTCATGTACAGTATCACAACAACGAATATAATAGTGCTCAAAGTAAATACAACCATCATAAATATAATTGAAAAAGTTACACCAAAGTATATGTTTACATGATTCAAAATCAATTACATTATGATGACAAAAATAAATTGTTGACGGTTTAACGTCCCATCCTCAAAGCGATGAAGTTTTCCTGTTTCACTGATTTCCTGAGAATACAAGTAGTTTTGAAAAGTGTCAACAATTAAGTTGGTGAGTTCATAAGAGTTTTGTTTGAAGTAGAAACCGTTTTCCTTGTAAAATCGATATAGTTTGGTTTGCAGAAAATCCAATATTTTCTTAGTTAAGTGTGAATAGAAATATTCCTTTATGATGCATTAATGAACCCTAGAATGACCCGTAGAGTTCCTCTATAATCGTCCAGCGTATATAAGTTATATAAGATTTAAATTAGATATAACGTTGAATATAGTGGGTCTGCCCTAGGTCCACAACCCAACGAGGAATAGGAGATGAGGCGGGCACCACCAATTCTAGGCCAATCAAGACTAAATTCTTATAGGACTCAAACATATACGCTCAACGATTATAGTTGAAGTCTAACAATTCTAGATGAAATATAGTTTTAATATCATAATAATTATCTTAAGTGAACCTGGTACTTTGTATCGGTACCCCCTTTTTGTATAGAGACCCGGCACTTTGTATTTGTACCCCTTTTTGTATAGAGACCCGGCACTTTGTATTTGTACCCCTTTTTGTATAGAGACCCGGAACTTTGTATTTGTACCCCTTTTTTGTATAGAGACCCGGCACTTTGTATTTGTACCCCTTTTTGTATATAAACCCGGCACTTTGTATTTCTACCCCTTTTTGTATAAGTATGATATGTAAATGATCATAAACTATACCTATTATAGTTTATTAAAATGTTTGAAATGTATATGTACCCTAACTATACCTATTATAGTTTAGTGTATTTCTTTGTGGTGTTTAAGAATCCCATTCTATGGAAGTCAAATGCATAGTACAATATAGCTATGCTTAATTTGTTTGTCTTGTACTAATGATTATGATGGAGGATTCTTATAAATTCAGCAAGTAATTTCCTATTATTTAAATATATCATAACAAGAAATACATGTAATATATGAAGTTATCAAAGTTTTAACACTTTGCTCAACATGTTACAAAGTGTTTTGATAGTTAGAAGCTGTTAATTAATTCTTAGTCTTTCAGCACTGTTTTAGAAAAATCACAAAAAAATCATACGAAGCCGAAAACTAGATCCGTAAATTCTGAGAGTTCGAAAAATGTGTCTAGTTTACTCATAATGTTTATCAAGATTTTTAATGACCTCAAACTTGGGTGAAACAGTCCATAATCACAGACTGGTCGGGATTGATGTTTGAAATGATAGGCAGTTCTGTAAAATTCACCATAAATTGTAGAAAAATCGAATGGAGATGTGCAAGTATTCATTTTAAAGCTAAGAACTTGAACTATTTGCACCTTGTACAGTTTTGAAAAATAAAATGTTTAAGTTGTCCAAAACAGTCCGTGAATGGAGTTGAACTTTTCTGATGAAGGCTGTTAGAAAATTTTAGTTATGTTCTTGGTGTTTTAACTTGTATTCCCCCCCTGAAAACTTGAGAAAACATGAAAATGTAGGGGTATGAACTCACCTTGAGTGATTTCAGTAGATAAGTGTTGAAGAAGAGCAGTGTTCAACCCAAGAACACTTGAAGAATCACTTGAATATTCGAAGCTCTAACGCTAATATGATGGAGTTTGTGTAAGATATCCGTGATTTGAGTAGAATGAAGTGAAATAATCATAAGGAGGATGAATTATACTTACTAAGAGTGGAAGAACACTTGAAAATCAGCCATAAATCTCGAAATGGGAGTGGAAAAAGTTTGAGAGAAAAGTGGTGTTTGATACTTAGTGAAATGAGGGCAAATGGGAGAAATGAGGAGAGAGGATGTTTGTTCCAGCTCTAAAAACATGGGAATGAGTGTAAATTGAGTGTAAGGGACATTGAAGTGACCTAGGTAAGGTGGGGAGGTGTGGTTAGTCAAAGAGTGGGTGTGGGGTGGTTGCTTGTGACATTGGATAAGGCAAAGTCAACACTCCACCTTTAATAATTCACCTATTTGATTTTTATTATTTAGATAATGATTTTCATCAAAATATGTTTAAATTATGAATATTTAGAGTTTATTATGTTAAAATATAGTTTCTGGAGAAAATCCCGTTATAAAATCACGAAAAACGTACTTAAAATGTTAAAAATATCAAAAATGGGCTAGAAATGACAAAATCCCGAAATTTGGCCGAGGTTCGGTCTTCTGATGCTGAACCGAGAGAGAGGGAGGCAGAAACCGAGAGGGAAGAAGAGGGAGAGTAGAGACCGAGAGGTGGGAGAAGAAGCCGAGAGAAGAGAAGAGAGGGAGCAGAGACCGAGAGGTGGGAAGAAAGAACAGAGAGGCGCGAGAAGACAGAGAGGCGGGTAGAGAGACAGAGACCGAGAGTAGGCGAGGACACAGAGAGGGAAGCAAGGGAACTGAGAGGCGGAGCAGGGAACCGAGAAGGGAGACCCAGAGCAGAGGCTCGTTCCTCGCGTGCCACAGCCAACAGAGGCTCGGTTCTGGTCCTAAGAGACCTCTCTTCTTGGTTTCGGTTCCTAAAGCCTATTTTTCTCGTTTTCGCCCCGTTTTGAGCCGTTTTTCACCCGGTTAAGGGTCGGAATGACCCGAATGATCCCAAAAAGTTACGGGAACTTTTGAGAGAGATTTGGGAGAGGTTTCTCACACTTGGAGAGATTTGGGAGAGATTTCTCATACAAAGAGATATTTGCGAGAGTTTTCACATACTTGGAGAGATTTGGGAGAGATTTGATATTCTTGGAGAGATTTCTCATACAAAGAGATATTTGAGAGAGATTTCACATACTTAGAGGGATTTGGGAGAGATTTGACATTCTTGGAGAGATTTCTAATACAGAGAGAGATTTGAGAGAGATTTCGCATACTTGGAGAGATTTGGGAGGGATTTGACATTCTTGGAGAGATTTCTCATACAGAGAGTTATTGGAGAGAGATTTCACATACTTAGAGGGATTTGGGAGAGATTTGACATAGAGAGAGATAGAGTGAAAACGATTGAGAGAGGTTCCATGTGGGACAGTTGTGAGTGTCCGGCATCGCAATGCATGGTTCGTAAACCCTGTTGAGCCTTGTTTAAGGATCTTACACACTCCCGATGAGTAAGCATCATTGTTTTATCGGTTTGGCTTGCCACTTACCGCAGTTTTTAGGTTAAAGAGATCTAGTTGTACGTACTTTTCAATTTATGTTTTCTTATCAGAATAGCGAGTTGTTTAGTAAATACTGAACGTAAGCCCTAGTATACAAGGGTTAGTTGAGTTGACCGGTTTGACTCGTTGACTTTATTTGACTTTGAATTGACTAGAATTTAACAGTTGTCACATCATCCCCCCATTAGAGGGAATTTCGTCCCGAAATTTGAATTTAGACACGGAGTAAGCATGAATAATCGAGCCAAAAAGTGGGGATACTTCCTAATCAATTGATTCTCACGCTCTCAAGTGAATCCAGATCCTTGGCTAGTATTCTAGCCGTATGAAAAAAAATCGACGTCACTTGGTAAATAAAGCACTAGATTTGATCATAAAGGCGTTACAGACAAAACACCACTGTGCAACTTTGAACAGAGTTACAGTACTATAGAGAGACTCACCTCGAATGGTTGAATTGCACACAATAACCTCTGGCTACTGGTCTAACAAATCCCCTAGCTATTAATACCAAATAACATCCAACTAAAATTGGATTCCAATCCACGACCATCAGTCCATAATTAGGGTAAAAAAAGACCTTTTTAGCCCTTACCTAGTTTGGTCCAAGACTAAAGCTCGAACTTACAATCTAAAAGGCCCAAACTGGCCCAAAATATCACATGGTCAACCTTGATCAAACTTCTATTCAAAGTCAAAGTCAATAGTCCATCTTGACCAAACACGTCGTGTTGCCCCTTGGCAACGCCGTGTTCCACCAACATCCAATCAGTCGGGAAAACTCACGGCCACATGTCGTGTTGGATTGCCACCATGCCGTGTTGGATTGCCACCATGTGACATCCCCATTTTCACGGCCAAAAAAGACTGATTTTTGTTTATGCTTTATAAAAATAAGACTATCACTTTCAATAAAAATGTTGTGGAATTTGTTCCCAAAAAAACATGATAATTTCATTATCAAAGCATTTCCGAAGAAATGTATTTTTATTCCTTTTAAAACATTTGGGATGTCATTTTTAATACAGAAACATAAGCATAAATAGAACTTACATTCATTTACACTAGTGATATATATCTCCTTAATCTCTCAGTGTCATGCAACTTCACATCGTCACCTGTGATACAAGTAAACTGAGTGGTTTAGTTTGGGAAACCTGGTCAGTACATAGGGTTTTCAACCCACAATAATATAATTATTATGTTTAATCATCAAAAAATTAACCCAATTACCCATCCCCATTATCTTCTTTATTCCTAAGTACCTTCCCTAAGGATTTATCCTAAGGGTCATCTCCTACATCATATTTACCTCTCATCTCCTTACATCGCATTTCCTTATATGTTTGTTCCTAAGGACTCTCCCTAAGGATCATCGCCTACATCGCATAGATAGTATTGATTCAGGGATTACTCCCTCAATACGTGCCCAACAAGGGTTAGGGTATCATCGCATGAATACGTAGTTACAACATCACCTGAATAGTAAGGGGTTAGAGTATTATCGCATGAATACGTAGTTACAACATCGCCTGAACTCGTAATTCATCACCTACAGGTTATGAGCCTGCTAGTGTTTCCACGGGGTTGTCTATAATAGTCCGTGATCACCATCTATACTCTGGTAGATGCCTACATCTCCAAATTGTCGGACAGAGTTATAGTGTCTTCATCCTACATCAACGATTCATCATCACCTATCTATCCTCACCTAAGTATCATCACCTATCTCTCATCCTTTTACTTCATCACACATCAACTATTTCATCTACCCATGTTTTATCCCAACATATTTGTAGATATAAAATAAATATATAGTTTAAATCATTTAAAACATGTATAAAATCATTCATCCAACATAGACAGCAAGTATCTAGATAATATGCACACTTGGCACGTAATTTATATAAAATACTTCATATCTATGTCTAAGATGAAAGTAACTATGCACTCACAGCATATAATTTATATATAATAATTCATATCTATGTGTAAGATGAAAGGGACCATGCACTCACTTGAAAAGGTGGTGATTACGAACTCAGATAGCGCTTCGCTTCTTAAAAATAATTTCCTTCGATGCAACAACGGGTTTTATAGAAAACCGGGATTTGCTTGGAGCGGCGTTACCGAGCCGAAAATCTCTTCATCTCGGAGCCGTCGAGCACGCGGGGGCTTCCGCCTCGTGCTAGGGAGGTTCCCTAGGCTTTTCGGGGGGTTTCAGGGCTAAAGAGAGGTTCTAGAGAGAGTAAAGAGAAGAAAGAATGGGAAAGGTGTGAAAAAATGAGGGTGGGAGAGGTTCTAATTATAGGGTGAAATATGGCTGAACTTTGTGCCACATGTTACCATCTGGTGGCAAGACTTGGGGAGAAAGCAATGGCCAAGATTGTGACATGTCACCCATTTTCACACAACACACTTTCGACTTCTAAAATCTGTAACTTTCACATACAAGCTCCATTTTTGACATTCTTTATATATACATGTAGGTAAAAATAAGATCTACAACTTTCATTTTGACTCCGTCGGCTAATTCTCGACCGATCTTAAATTTAACAGTACGAGAAGATTATAATGTTAAATGTCCGCGTAAAATTCATAACTTCTACATACGGACTCTGTTTTCGTCTATCTTTTTACCGTTGAGTTCCTATTAATAAGATCTTCAATTCTCATTTAGGTCGCATAGGCCAAATCCGCTCGATCTAAAATTCGAGTTTTGGTTTGTGCACTACTAAGCCAAATCTTAGAAAATTCATAACTTCCTTATACAAAGTCAAATTTGGGCGGTCTTTTTTTGTATATTCTTGGTTTAACGTATATTAAAACTTTTGTTTATATTTATAAGGCTAAAAATTCCTCCATCGTTAATTCACTATTTACGTCTCCCGGTGTCGTGTCGGTTTTGCCGTAAAACTTCGACGGACCATAACTTCTTCATTATAACTCGGATTTCAGCGTTCTTTATATGTATGAAATCCTTGAGACGTATTCTACAACTTGGTTAAGATTATTTATTATAAATAATATTTTGTCAAAAATTCGTTTTCGACCCCTATTGTCTCTAAATTTACTAGCCCGGATCTGCGGGCGTTACAATTATCTCCCCCTTAGGATGATTATGTCCCAGAATCATCAATGAAAAAGGGTAGTATAATGATTCCATATTGTATCTCTTCATCCTAGGTAATAATCGTAACTACCTTGTTTCTTCGAATAAGTATCTAACTCTTGGACTCCTTGACTACATGCAGTGATCGATCTTGCAATTGCTCCCTATCTGTCACACCCCAAAACCAAGAACGGCGGAAACGTTCTGGGGCGGAGGACGTCATGTAAAGTATCACAACACAGTGAAAGTAAACAAGCAGACAACATCATCCATTGCATTAAATATATAATTTTAATACAAGCGCGTTCTGTACAGTTATAGACACCAAAAATAATGTAAATCAAAATAATAAGATGAGTCTTGGATGCGCTCCATCTTATCAAAATCCGGCATCGGTACCTGTCTATTGATGACCTGAGAATACAAGTTATTTTGAAAGAGTTTATCAGCATAAAGCTGGTGAGTTCATAAGTATTTTAGTGTCGGTGTTTGTTATCAAAACGTTTGAACATGTCTCAAGTGTAAGTTTGTAAAATGTATGTAAATGTATGTAAATGTTTGTAAAATGTATGTAAATGTTTGTAAGTGTTTGTAAAAGTTTGAATCTCTCAGAAAAACCTATATTTTCTATTAAAGTAGCCTTCTACCAAGGCTTAACTGTTTTGTATGATCGTTTGTTGTAAAAGTGTGTAATTTCCCCAAGTGTAACTATCATTATCAAAATATAGTTTGTACATTAATGTTTAAGTGAAATAATCACCTAGTATATGTAATGGGTAAATTATTGTAGTACTGTACTGTTGTATTATAGGAACTACTGTTGTACTAACTACCTTAAACCGGATTTATATTAAGGTATCATGTGATTAATTGCACCATACTACTGACTGGTAACAACGACATACAAATGGTCGTAAAACGGAATGACGTTTGGCACCCGCAGACCTACAGGTCCAGCTGTAGCTAGCAGCAAGGTGTAGGATAGTCAATCCAGTATAGATCTATACGCAAACTCACGCTCTCCCTCCAAGAGAATTCTGGCTACAACTCGGGCATGACATTTAAGGCATGCTCCGATACAATGGATCACAATTGTTAACGTATTCATGTATATGTAATGTAATGTTACTTGTTCTAGTATCGTTGTATATGTTCTCTTCCTAGTATAGTTGTATATGTTCTCTTTCTAGTATAGTTGTATATGTTCTCTTTCTAGTATAGTTGTATATGTTCTCTTTCTAGTATAGTTGTATATGTTCTCATAGTAATAAGTGTTGGCTCATGAATGAACTGACTCATTGATCTAGAAATTGTAGTTGTATGATCCTGTGTTACCCCGATGGTAACTTACTAATGATGTAACCAATACGCATGAATATGGAAGTACTTTTATGTCTATATATGTACACTTGATATATAATTAATATTGAAACGACCTTCGGACGGCTACCCGAAATCCCACCAGACCACATCTCAAGCGCGAAAAGGAAATAGGGTCGATGGCCTTCCTAAGCCCTTTAAACATTTCTTATATATCTATACATATATGGGCATGTAATTTATAAGAAGTATAACAAAGTTTAAATAAAAGTATTTGGTAAGAAAAGAGTTTGTAAAACATTTTGAAGTAAAGCAGTTTGATAAACAGTTTGAAGAGTGATAAAATCATTGGTTTTATAGTTATTAATCACATGTGATTGATGTAATAACTATAAGTATTTAACTTGTATCCCCCCCCCCCCATAAAATTATTTAAAACATTTAAAAGTATTTCAAAGGTTAATTAACAGGGGTATGAACTCACCTGTGGTGAGTGGATTGGATTGAAGTGTCGGATACTGTGCTAGGTGGCAAACGGAGACTTGTTCACACGCACGAGCCTAGTTATCATATAATGAGCATATATATAACTAATTAGCCAAATAATAACTAATGAAATAAGTTGGGACACTTTAGAACATGTAAACACTTTGTATAAGTGTTATAAGTCCTAATGGTTGCATCTAAGTTGTTGTGGGACAAGGCTAAAGGGGTTTGAAGTTCCAAAGGACCTTGTATGAGTGTTTACTCTTCAAATACCAACACACATGGAGTTTGCGGTTGTAAACTCTTGAGTTTATGGCCGTAAACTCCCAACCATGGGGGTATTGTGTGTTTTGAAGTTCCAAATGATTCCTAGAATTATTCCAACTTGGTGGTTAAATTCTTGGAAGGGTTTAAGACCTAGAAACACTCATTTGAGGAGTCTACGGCATCAAGACCAATTCCCTTAGAGCTTATGGCCGTAAAATCTTAAGGATGTTTGTTTTTGATGTTTTCAAGTCTCATGCACAAGTGGGATAGCTTCTAGTCATTTGTTTTAAGCTAATGAAGGTCCTAGGCACACTTTGGTGCCCTTGTTTCATGTTCACGGCCCAAGAACATTACCAAGGCCGTAAACTCTCTTTGGGGAGGTGTCTTTGATGTTTTAAAGTCCACAAATTAGCTAGGAACAAATAGGGTTAAATGTCCAAGGCCTTAGGAGTGTTAAAACACATTTTGTCCCTTGATTTTGGAGTTCACGGTCCAAGAACTTCTTGGTCCGTGAACACTCTAATCTTGGTGTTTTTGGATTGTTTTCTAGCCTAAATACACATACAATTAAGCCTAAGTCCATCACTTATCATGGGGAAAATAGTAGGCCTCGTTTCGGGAGTTTACCGCCCAAGAACACCGTAGGGAGTAAACTCCTAAATCTAGTGATTTAGCCACCTAAATCATGTTATAACTACATAATAAGCATTATAAGACAACTAGAGACGTGTATTCACGATTTGGGATGAAAACCCAAAGATCTATGAGAGAGAAAATGGCTTTTCTCAAGCTGGAAATGTGAATAATGAATGAATTTGGTTCAGAAATCTATTTATAGTCCTGAGATATTTTCGAAAGAAAATATTTTTATTCCTAAAATGATTTCTAATATAACAGAGTGTTGGAATAATAGTGTTGCACAAAACCATAGTGCATCCACTCTCCTGATATTTACTGAAGTGTAAACCCTGAATTACTCCAACTTATACGAAAAGTCTAAAAATTGACTATGACTGTTATAACTTCTATTGAAGTGATATTGTTTGTATAGAATGGAAATTTCGGGTTGTCACATCATCCCCCAGTTAGAAGGAATTTTGTCCTGAAATTAGAATTTAAGCATATAAGAAGTTACAAATAACTAAGCGAAAAGATGTGGGTATTTCAGTTTCATCTGATCCTCGCGTTCCCAAGTGAATTCCGGTCCTCGCTTGGCGTTCCAGCGAACCTTCACGATTGGGATACGGCTTTGGTTTGTCTGGTTGACCTCACGGTCCATGATCTCTACTGGTTCTTCCACGAAGTTGAGGTTCTCGTTAATCTCGATCTCGTCGAGTGGGATTACAAGAGTCTCGTTGGACAGACACTTTTTCTAAGTTAGATACGTGGAATGTAGAATATACGTTACGAAGTGTGTTGGGTAGGTCGAGTTTGTAAGCTACGGGGCCGACTCTTGCGAGAATCTCGAAAGGCCCTATGTACCTTAGATTAAGCTTACCACGCTTACCGAAGCGTATCAAGCCTTTCCAGGGTGAGACTTTAAGAAGGACTCGGTCTCCCACCTAAAATTCCAAAGGTTTTCTTCGCTTATCAGCGTAGCTCTTCTGTCGGTCTCTAGAGGCTTTCAATCGTTCACGGATCTGAACGATTTTCTCTGTCATTTCCCGAATGATCTCCGGACCGATGAGAGTACTGTTAGAGGCCTGCCCCCTGGCTAATTGGGTATCACCCACCTCAGCCTAGCACAGAGGGGATTTGCACTTTCGGCCGTAGAGAGCTTCAAATGGAGCACCCTTGATGCTCGTGTGATAATTGTTATTATAAAAAAACTCGACAAGGGGTAAATGAGTATCCCATGCCTTTCCAAAGTCAATCACACATGCTCTCAACATATCTTCCAGTGTTTGGATGGTCCTCTCACTTTGTCCGTCGGTCTGTGGATGGTAGGTTGTGCTCATGTCCAGCCTTGTTCCCAGGGAATGTTGTAGTGATTGCCAGAATCTTGAGGTGAACCTACTATCTCTATCGGAGATAATGGATATAGGCACACCATGTAGCCGTACGATTTCCCAAATGTATGTTCTCGTAAGTTTCTCCATCTTGTCGGTTTCTTTGATAGGCAGGAAGTGTGCAGACTTGGTCAATCTATCGACGATGACCCATATGGTATCAAGTCCACCCGTTGTCTTGGGCAACTTGGTTATCAAATCCATAGTGATCCGCTCCTACTTCCATTCTGTAATCTCTGGTTGTTGCAGTAAACCGGAGGGCTTCTGATACTCGACCTTAACCTTTGCGCAAGTAAGGCATTTACTTACGAAGGTAGCAATCTCTGCTTTCATATTAGGCCACCAGTATAGCTTTTTAAGATCCAGATACATCTTATCGGAACCTGGGTGGACGGAATACTGAGTGTTGTGCGCCTCGGTCATGACTAAATCTCGGAACCCACTGTGTTTCGGGGTCCAGATTCGGTCCATGAAATATAAGGCTCCATCACCCTTGGCTTCTAAATTCTTGTCCATTCCTCTAAGGGATTCACTCGTCACATTTTCAGGTTTCATGGCTTCAAGTTGGGCCGCCTGAATTTGTTTATACAAGTGTGAATGGATGGTTATTGACAATGACTTGACCCTGCGACCAAAATATTCCTTCCGACTTAGGGCGTCTGCTACTACATTGGCTTTACCCGGATGATAACGAATATCGCATTCGTAGTCACTGAGTATCTCGACCCACCATCGTTGTCTCATGTTGAGCTCCTTCTGATTGAATATGTGTTGTAAACTCTTGTGGTCGGTAAAAATAGTGCTTTTCATCCCATACAAGTAATGTCTCCAGATTTTCAGAGCAAACACCACTGCTCCTAGTTCAAGATTGTGGGTCGTGTAGTTAACTTCGTGTGTCTTCAACTGTCTGGAGGCGTAGGCGATGACCTTACCTTGCTGCATCCGAACACAACCGAGTCCTTGATTCGATGCATCGCAGTAGACTACGAAGTCTTCTATCCCTTCGGGGAGAGACAGTATTGGTGCGGTGCACAAGGCTCGCTTGAGCATTTGGAATGCTCTTTCTTGTTTCTCTTCCCAGTCAAAGGCCACACCTTTCTGGGTCAGCGTTGTAAGAGATTCGCTATCCGGGAGAAGTTCTGTATGAACCTACGGTATTAGCCCGCGAGGCCTAGAAATTGACGAATTTCTGTAGGTATCGTCGGTGCTGACCAGTTCTCAATGGCCTTAATTTTGGATGGGTCCACGTGGATTCCCTCTTTCCTTACCACGTGTCCTAAGAATTCGACTCTTCGGATCCAAAATTCACATTTCGAGAACTTCGCATAGAGTTTCTCCGTTCGTAAAGTTCCTAGAACTTGTCGCAAGTGATCGCCATGCTCTTCCTTACTTCGGGAGTAGATCCGGATGTCGTCAATGAAAACGATGACGAACTGATCCAAGTAAGGTCGGCATACTCTGTTCATCAGATCCATGAAAACTGCGGGCGCATTGGTCAATCCGAATGGCATCACCACGAACTTATAGTGTCCATAACGAGTTCGGAAGGTTGTCTTAGGAACATCCTCCTCTAGTACTCGTAACTGGTGATATCCGGATCTCAGATCAGTTTTGGAGAAGTAACTCGCCCCTTGCAGTTGGTCAAATAGATTGTCTATGCGTGGCAGAGGGTAACGATTTTTGACCGTCAGTTTGTTGAGTTCTATGTAGTCGATACACATACGAAATGATCCGTCTTTCTTCTTAACAAACAAGACCGGTGCTCCCCAAGGTGAGAAGCTTGGTCTTATGAAGACCTTGCTGAGCAGTTTGTTAAGTTGACCAGACAGTTCATGCATCTCTGCTGGTGCTAATCGGTAGGGAGACTTGGCTACTGGGGTAGCTCCTGGAACTAAGTCGATTCTGAACTCGACCTGTCGTTGCGGAGGTAATCCTGGCAGCTCTTCTAGGGAAATGTTGGGGAAGTCGCTCACTATTGGAATGTTCTTTAGTTCTTTCGTTTCGAGGTTCGTGTCGATGATGTGAGCAAGGAATGCATGGTATTCTTTACGCAGATATTTCTATGCTTGAATACTTGATATAATACAGAGACTCGCACCAGGTTTGTCACCGTAGACGATGAGGGTTTCATTAGACGGGAGGTTTATATGGACTGCTTTCTCATAGCACATGATGTTGGCGCGATGAAGACTCAACCAATCCATGCCAATGATAACGTCGAAGCTTTTAATCGAGACCGGCATAAGGTCGATTGGGAATGAATGGTAATCTAGAGTTAGGGTACAGCCTAAGTATATGCTATTGGTGTTTCCTGTTTTTCCATTAGCCATTTCTACTGTGAATTGTTCTTTAAGTGCATGTGGTTATTGTTTAAGCATGCGAGCAAATTTATGGTTCACGAAGCTTCGCTCCGCTCCACTATCGAACAGAATGCATGCATAGGAGTTATCGAGGAGGAACGTACCAGTTACCACCATCGGGTCAACAACTGCTTCCCCATGGCCTATTGCCAGTACCCTCCCTGCTCCGCCAACATTCTTCGCTTTGGGGCAGTCCCTCTTATAGTGGCCTGCTTCACCACATCCATAGCAGGTCGGGCTCGTGCCAGATCTAGGGACTTGGGCAATCGGCCTCACCGGGGATTTACAGAAACGGACGGTGTGTCCTTTCCTGTTGCAGTTAGAGCACTGCATTTCACGGCAGGGGCCATTGTGGTGGAAGTTGCATTTATTGCACTTCGGCAAACTTCCAGCATACTGCCTCACCGGAGCAGTATCAGAAACAGGGGTTATCACAGCATGCATAGCCACAACTTGCTGCTTTTTAGCAGCTCGTTATTTCTTCTTGTCTTCCTAGAACTTTCGCTTAGTGTCAGCGGGTTTGGAGGGTTCCGGGATGGCTAGGGTGGTTGTTGTTGCAGGGGTTTTGACTCCATGGTCATTGAGTCGCTATGCCAGTCGCTTGGCACTGTCGAAGGTAGCGGGGTTTGATGATAGGACATTCCCCTGATACAGAGGCACTAGACCCCATATGTACCTTTCGATCTTTTTCTCTTCAGTGGGAACCATATTGGGGCAAAGGGCCACCAGTTCGTTGAACCTGGCGGTATATACGACAATGTTGGTGCCCTTCATGGTTAGGCTCCAAAGCTCTTGCTCCAATTTTTTGGATTTCGCCCCTCGAACAGTATTCCTCAATCATGAGGTCTTTCATCATTTCCCAGCCCATGTCGTTGGCTACAACGAGGGTTAGAGCTTTAACGTGGCCGTTCCACCACGTTAGAGACTTTCCTTCAAAGGTGCATGCGGCATATTTGACTTTGCTCGCCGCAGGGCATGAACAGATTTCAAAGACTGATTTAGTCATCTCGAACCATTGCGAGAGGGCAATGACTCTGTCGGTTCCATGGAAAGACATCGACTTACAGTTGGTGAAATCCTTGTAGGATCACTCTCTAGAACGCACAGGAGTTTCAACCGGAATTGATTCAACAGGGGTTCCACCTCTGCTGGCATCACAAGAGTGATACTGAGCCATGGCAGTTGCCACTGCTACGACTACGGTAGCATTCAGGGCTGCAGTATCGATTACCGGAGGCGGAGGAGGCGGTGGAGGTGTCGGGTTATTCCGGGGAGATTTGTGAGGAGGCATCTTTCAGCTATAAGTTTATAAAGATAAGCAAAGTGGTAAGGATCAATTTGTAAGTAAGATGAGAGTGACACATGGACTAACTAACCATAGCCCCACAGTTTGAATGAGTGTTTGAGATCACAACAAAGAATATTAGTAGGAAAACACAAGTGTACAGATTTTTCCCATAGATTAGATAGATGTCAATAATACTGGTATTACCGATGTAATAAGTTCAGGGAAAATCGACCTATCAGTAGGTCTTACATCATACCATACGGAAAAGTTTGACAGTTCTTAGATTCCTAATTAGAGTACTGAAAGTTAGGAATATTTTACCGACAAGTGCTACTTAGAGCACAGATGTTAAAGGCTATTCCTTAACCAAAAGACAGAGATGTGCTAGACATCTTCTAACGGCGATGAGTATTCCTTGGGAGAACCCTGAGGTCTCTCATTTGACGGATCACATCTTGAAGGTGTCGTTCATGACCCCTTTGATGAGCTCGAAGTTCCATGACATCTTCTTGAGAGGCAACCAGATGTTGCTGCAGGGTTTCATTTGTTCTCCGGGTCCGTTCCATGTCTTCTTCAAGACGGCGGATGCGAGCTGTGTTGACACCAGAGTTGGCATCAATCTCCATGACCCGGTCGATGGCTGCTCGACCTTGCTCAACATTACGAGCTATTTTGCGGATAATGATGGGCAGAGCTCGGTCAGCAGAACCACCTTCGTTGACGTTGTAAAAGCTTCGGCCCCAAAGTATGGTAAGGGTTGTCCCTGTTCGTCACTCCAGCGATTCAAGTTGGTTGCCCACAAAGGTGTAGGACCTGGAAAAGCTGGTCGGGGTTGTTGTTCGGGGCTTGACCTACTGGAGGTAGGTTGTTGACTTCGGGCTCAGAGTCAGATCCATCCGAGAAGCCTTCAGCTTGATGATCATCCAATGGAATTTGGTGCTCATCATCGGACTCTGCTTCGAGCCATCCTGCGTTGCCTTCATTTGGAAAGTACGGGTCGCCGTGATGGAATCCAGCCATTTAAATCTACGCGAGAAGAGAGGTATAAGGATATAGTATATATGTAGCTAGTAGTAATAAATGCACCTATAGTATTTTAAGTTTAGGTTCTACTGATCTTCTTGTGGTATTGTTGGTAAGTTTTTAGACTTGTTAGCATATCACAACCATTCTAGGGCATATGCTAATTACTCCTCGGACCAGCATAGTTGATCAGGCTATGCCATTCCCAGGACTGACCATACATCCCCGAGCTTACCTGTGATATTTAACAATCGTAATACTTTTGTTCTTGTCATTGTGACACTGATTTTAGTATGAATGCAGACTAGTATACTTAATTAAATATTTTAATATTTAAAGTATAGACTCTTGGTCAGAGTATTTTAATCCCAAATGGGTTTATAGTTAGTATATCTTTTATGGGTTGATATACTTAATTCACTATAAACAATGCTCTGATACCAATCTGTCACACCCCAAAACAAAGAACGGCGGAAACGTTCTGGGGCGAAGGACGTCATGTAAAGTATCACAACACAGTGAAAGTAAACAAGCAAACAACATCATCCATTGCATTAAATATATAATTTTAATACAAGCGTGTTATGTACAGTTATAGACACCAAAAATAATGTAAATCAAAACAATAAGATGAGTCTTGGATGCGCTCCATCTTCTCAAAAGCCGGCCTCGGTACCTGTCTACTGATGACCTGAGAATACAAGTTATTTTGAAAGAGTTTATTAGCATAAAGTTGGTGAGTTCATAAGTATTTTAGTGTTGGTGTTTGTTATCAAAACGTTTGAACATGTATCAAGTGTAAGTTTGTAAATGTATGTAAATGTTTGTAAAATGTATGTAAATGCTTGTAAGTGTTTGTAAAAGTTTGAATCTCTTAGAAAAACCTATATTTTCTATTAAAGTAGCCTTCTACCAAGGCTTAACTGTTTTGTATGATCGTTTGTTGTAAAAGTGTGTAATTTTCCGAAGTGTAACTATCATTATCAAAATATAGTTTGTACATTAATGTTTAAGTGAAATAATCACCTAGTATATGTAATGGGTAAATTATTGTAGTACTGTACTGTTGTATTATAGGAACTATTGCTGTACTAAATACCTTAAACCGGATTTATATTAAGGTATCATGTGATTAATTGCACCATACTACTGACTGGTAACAACGACATACAAATGGTCGTAAAACGGAATGACGTTTGGCACCCGCAAACCTGCAGGTCCAGCTGTAGCTAGCAGCAAGGTGTAGGATAGTCAATCCAGTATAGATCTATATGCAAACTCACGCTCTCCCTCCAAGAGAATTCTGGCTACAACTCGGGCATCACATTTAAGGCATGCTCTGATACAGTGGATCACAATGGTTAACGTATTCATGTATATGTAATGTAATGTTACTTGTTCTAGTATCGTTGTATATGTTCTCTTCCTAGTATAGTTGTATATGTTCTCTTTCTAGTATAGTTGTATATGTTCTCTTTCTAGTATAGTTGTATATGTTCTCTTTCTAGTATAGTTGTATATGTTCTCATAGTAATAAGTGTTGGCTCATGAATAAACTGACTCATTGATCTAAAAATTGTAGTAGTATGATCCTGTGTTACGCCGATGGTAACTTACTAATGATGTAACCAATACGCATGAATATGGAAGTACTTTTATGTCTATATATGTACACTTGATATATAATTAATATTGAAACGACCTTCGGACGGCTACCCGAAATCCCACCAGACCACATCTCAAGCGCGAAAAGGAAATAGGGTCGATGGCCTTCCTAAGCCCTTTAAACATTTCTTATATATCTATACATATATGGGCATGTAATTTATAAGAAGTATAACAAAGTTTAAATAAAAGTATTTGGTAAGAAAAGAGTTTGTAAAACATTTTGAAGTAAAGCAGTTTGATAAACAGTTTGAAGAGTGATAAAATCATTGGTTTTATAGTTATTAATCACATGTGATTGATGTAATAACTATAAGTATTTAACTTGTATCCCCCCCCCCCCACCATAAAAGTATTTAAAACATTTAAAAGTATTTCAAAGGTTAATTAACAGGGGTATGAACTCACCTGTGGTGAGTGCATTGGATTGAAGTGTCGGATATTGTGCTAGGAGGAAAACGGAGACTTGTTCACACGCACGAGCCTAGTTATCATATAATGAGCATATATATAACTAATTAGCCAAATAATAACTAATGAAATAATTTAGGACACTCTAGAACATGTAAACACTTTGTATAAGTGTTATAAGTCCTAATGGTTACATCTAAGTTGTTGTGGGACAAGGCTAAAGGGGTTTGAAGTTCCAAAGGACCTTGTATGAGTGTTTACTCTTCAAATGCCAACACACATGGAGTTTACGGTTGTAAACTCTTGAGTTTACGGCCGTAAACTCCCAACCATGGGGGTATTGTGTGTTTTGAAGTTCCAAATGATTCCTAGAATTATTCCAATCTGGTGGTTAAATTCTTGGAAGGGTTTAAGACCTAGAAACACTCCTTAGAGGAGTTTACGGCCTCAAGAACAATTCCCTTAGAGTTTATGGTTGTAAACTCTTAAAGATGTTTGTTTTTGATGTTTTCAAGTCTCATGCACAAGTGGGATAGCTTCTAGTCATTTGTTTTAAGCTAATGAAGGTCCTAGGCACACTTTGGTTCCCTTGTTTCATGTTCACGGCCCAAGAACATTACCAAGGCTGTAAAATCTCTTTGGGGAGGTGTCTTTGATGTTTTAAAGTCCACAAATTAGCTAGGAACAAATAGGGTTAAATGTCCAAGGCCTTAGGAGTGTTAAAACACATTTTGTCCCTTGATTTTGGAGTTCACGGTCCAAGAACTTCTTGGTCCGTGAACACTCTAATCTTGGTGTTTTTGGATTGTTTTCTAGCCTAAATACACATACAATTAAGCCTAAGTCCATCACTTATCATGGGGAAAAGACTAGGCCTTGTTTCGGGAGTTTACCGCCCAAGAACACCTTGGGGAGTAAAATCCTAAATCTAGTGATTTAGCCACCTAAATCATATTATAACTACATAATAAGAATTATAAGACAACTAGAGACGTGTACTCACGATTTGGGACGAAAACCCGAAGATCCGTGAGAGAGAAAATGGCTTTTCTCTAGTTGGAAATGTGAATAATGAATGAATTTGGTTCAGAAATCTATTTATAGTCCTAAGATATTTTCGACAGAAAATATTTTTATTCTGAAATGATTTCTAATATAACAGAGTGTTGGAATAACAGTGTTGCACAAAACCATAGTGCATCCACTCTCCTGATATTTACTGAAGTGTAAACCCTGAATTACTCCAACTTATACGAAAAATCTGAAAATTGACTATGATTGTTATAACTTCTATTGAAGTGATATTGTTTGTATAGAATGGAAATTTCAGGTTGTCACACTATCTCACGTTAGACTCCAAATTATGACCTTCAAGTCACAATCTCAATCCTCACTAGATACAAACTTAAGATACATTCTTTTATTACTACAATGGAACGATGTGTCATACTCTAATGACATATCATCGTATGTTGCAATGCTTAGACTCAGGTCTCTTAGATTCTTCCAGAACAGACTATACTTTCCTTCATGTTCTAATCTCATATTAAGGGTAGCATTCCTAGCTACAAGCAACTATCACGATACCTTTACCGATCGCTTTGATTATCTTTTATTTCAATCTTCCGGCTTAAGTCAGATACTGCATCAAACTTGGTTCTCTGAACCACATAACATACTCATCGTAGTCGGACTCAATTCGATATGACCACTCAGGTTGGAATAACAATCATCTTCTTAGTTATTACCGAAATGATGGTAACGACATATTTGAATAAAACAGTATCAATTACTAGCTTCTTGGTAACCTTGTGACTTTCCCTGATCCAAGCGTGAGTCATGTGCTTCTGGTAGTATAGGCCTCTACTACCTTTCACACCTACTCATACTCATCCCAAGTATTGTCTCGCAGTTTATCTAGGTCACCATGCAAGAAAATCACACAATCATTCAACATATCAGATAACAAAACAAAGGTTTTATATTATTTCTTAAAACAATTACATAGGTGTTCAAGTTTACCCTAGAGTATGCCTCTGATAGGCTACCCCTACGATACTATGGCTACTTCATGACTCGATCTTCGGATATCAATTCTCACTTCTGATTCATTGCATTGTCAGCTACTTCGTCAATCATGCTTTTTTTTGGTCATGGAGGTGCATTCGCTCTTGTTGCTTCATTTTTCTTCGAGCAGTCCCTAAGTAAATGCCCTTCTTTGTTACATCTGTAGCACACCCTCTTGTTGGATGTGCACTTGTCGGCATAATGCCCTGTCTTTCCACATTTGTAGCAAGTCATCTCTTCGTCGCATCTCTCATAGTGCTTCAGCGATACATTTAGCGTTGTAGCTCTCATTGGCCAATCTTGCTTAAAGTGTCCCTCTCCACTACACTTAAGGAAAACTACATCCTTGGTTGAGCATTTGTGGGCATAGTAACCACTCTTCCCGCATTTGAAGCAGGCCACTTCCTTAGGGCATATCTCATTGTGTTTCCTTCCATACTTGTTACACCATTTTTTTTCACCTCCTCCTCCATATTTTGAGAACATGTTGTTCTTGTTAGACCTTGAAGACCCCTCAAATTTCCTCTTCTTTCCAACTTCAACCTTGTTGGTGATCCTATTGTCAATCATTTCTTCGACAGACTTAGCAACCCAGATCGTTGCCTCAAGAGTAGGTGCCTGGCGTACTGGCACAGTAAGCTCGTCCTTACTTTGTTGAATTAAACTCCTTGTTTAGTCCATAGGGATGGCAAAAGAAACCGAACCCGATGGTGAAAACCGAAAACCAACATATTAGGTTCGGGTTTGGGGTCGGTTAATTGGGGTCGGGATCGGGTTTGGTATGCTTTTAGAAAATTTTCGCGGGTTTGGTTACGGGGACGGTAAACAAAATACCCGTCCCGATTACCCGAAACCAAAACCAAAACCGAAACCCGTTACCTGAAACCGTTAATATGATTATATATATATATATATATATATATATATATATATATATATATATATATATATATATATATATATATTAATTTGTTTGAGTTATCTTCTTTGTTGTGAACGATTTAAAGATAATTTCTTAAGATAGCTTCGTGTTTATTTGTAATGCTAGTGTTTTGACACTTTTTTATTCATATTACTTAGAGTAATAGTGATATTATGGTTTATGAATGCTAGTGTCTTTATTGTTATTATTGCCACTAGTAACCACTTATGTATCAGAACAAATATGTATGCTCTTACTAGTTTTGTAAATTATCAAAATTATTTTGGATATGAATTTATGTTTGCATCACTAAGTCTAATGGTTTGTATTCTCATTTTTTCAAAAAAAAAATTAATTTGAATGTTAAACGGGGATCCCCATTACCCCGTTGGGATACCCGCAGACCCGATAGTGTTTGGTAAACGGATACTCGTTGGGAATCGAGCTAGTGATGGGATCGATTTTCATATTCGGGGACAGGGGCGGGATTACCAAAACCCATCCCAAACCCGCCCCGTTGCCATCCCTATTAGTCCATCTGTTGATCCAACATTATCCACACGATTGCATGTACCCCTGCCATCGTGATTGGCCCAGGTGCAGCTGCTACTTTTGGTGCATGCTCACTCACTTTTGGTTTGGGCTACGGGTTTCCACTTCCAATTCCTCTTTGAGTGCTCACCATGTCGATCTATACACCAAGTCGGACGTTCGGTATGTAGTGACGAGAATTAAGATAGGAAAGATTTTATTTACGATCGACGTGTAAATATCCCTATTACTCCGAAAAGTTACATGCCAGTTCTAGTACTATAATTAAATGTTTAGAAATCTGAACACATAATGTTTCCAGATCCGGTCGGCAACAGACCATAGATCTGATTATACATTTAGCATCATAAATCATTTAGCACACAAAATCATGTTAGACATTTTCCCTAAATAAGCTAGTGCTTATGTCTATTCAGGTGTATTACCTAATACACACTCCTCACAATCATTGCTTAGAATTCTAAGTTTAAGTCTAGAAATAAATCCATATTCCTAGTTCGCTTAAACTAATGCTCTGATACCAACTGTGACATCCCCATTTTCATCGCCAGAAAAGACCGATTTTTGTTTATGCTTTATAAAAATAAGAGTATCACTTTCAATAAAAACGTTGCGGAATTTGTTCCCAGAAAAACATGATAATTTCATTATCAAAGCATTTCCGAAGAAATGTATTTTTATTCCTTTTAAAATATTTGGGATGTCATCGTCAATACAGAAACATAAGCATAAACAGAACTTACATTCATTTACACTAGTGATCTATATCTCCTTAATCTCTCAATGTAATGTAACTTCACATCGTCACATGTGATACAAGTAAACTGAGTGGGATAGGCTGGAAAACCTGGTGAGTACATAGGGTTTTCAACCCACAATAATATAATTATTATGTTTACTCGTCAAACAATTAACTCAATTACCCATCCCCATTATCTTCTTTATTCCTAAGTACCTTCCCTAAGGATTTATCCTAAGGGTCGTCTCCTACATCATATTTACCTATCATCTCCTTACATCGCATTTCCTTATATGTTTGTTCCTAAGGACTCTCCCTAAAGATCATCTCCTACATCGCATAGACAGTATTGATTCAGGGATTACTCCCTCAATACATGCCAACCAAGGATTAGGGTATCATCGCATGAATACATAGTTACAACATCGCCTGAACTCGTAATTCATAGTAAGGGGTTAGAGTATGATCGCATGAATACGTAGTTACAACAACCCCTGAACTTGTAATTCATCACCTACAGGTTATGAGCCTGCTGGTGTTTCCACGGGGTTGTCTATAATAGTCTGTGGTCGCCATCTATACTCTGGTAGATGCCTACATCTCCAAATTGTCGGACAGGGTTATAGTATCTACATCCTACATCACCGATTCATCATCACCTATCTATCCTCACCTAATTATCATCACCTATCTCTCATCCTTTTACTTCATCACACATCAACTATTTCATCTACCCATGTTTTATCCCAACATATTTGTAGATATAAAATAAATATATAGTTTAAATCATTTAAAACATGTATAAAAACGTTCATCCAACATAGACAGCAAGTATCCAGATAATATGCACACTTGGCACGTAATTTATATAAAATACTTCATATATATGTGTAAGATGAAAGTAACTATGCACTCACAGCACGTAATTTATATAAAATACTTCATATCTATGTGTAAGATGAAAGGGACCATGCACTTACTTGAAAATGTGGTGATTCCGAACTCAGATAGCGCTTCGCTTCTTAAAAATAATTTCATTCGATGAAACAACGGGTTTTATAGAAAACCGGGCTTTGCTTGGAGCGGCGTTCCCGAGCCGAAAATCTCTTCTTCTTGGAGCCGTCGAGCACTCCGGGGCTTCCGCCTCGTGCTAGGGAGGTTCCCTAGGCTTTTCAGGGGGTTTCGAGGCTAGAGAGAGGTTCTAGAGAGAGAGTAAAGAGAAGAAAGAATGGAAAAGGTGTGAAAAAATGAGGGTGGGAGAGGTTCTATTTATAGGGTGAAATATGGCTGAACTTTGTGCCACATGTTACCATCTGGTGGCAAGACTTGGGGAGAAAGCAATGGCCAAGATTGTGCCATGTCACCCATTTTCATATAACACACTTTCGAATTCTAAAATCTGTAACTTTCACATACGAGTTCCGTTTTTGATGTTATTTATATCTACATGTAGGTAAAAATAATATCTACAACTTTTATTTTGAATCTGTCGGCTAATTCTCGACCGATCTTAAATTTAATAGTACGAGAAGATTATAATGTTAAATGTTCGCGTAAAATTCATAACTTCTACATACGGACTTTGTTTTCGTCTTTCTTTTTACTTTTGAGTTCCTATTAATGAGATCTTCAATTCTGATTTAGGTCGTGTAGGCCAAAAACTGCTCGATCTAAAATTCGAGTTTCGGGCTGTGCACTGCTAAGCCAAATCTTAGAAAATTCATAACTTCCTCATACGAAGTCAAATTTGGGCGGTCTTTTTTTTTATGTTCTTGGTTTAATGTATAATAAAACTTTTATTTATATTTCTAAGGCTAAAAAGTCCTCCATCGTTAATTCACTATTTATGTCTCCTGGTGTCGTGCCGGTTTTGCCGTAAAACTTCGACGGACCATAACTTCTTCGTTATAACTCGGATTTTGGCGTTCTTTATATGTACGAAACCCTTGAGACGTATTCTACAACTTGGTTAAGATTATTTATTCTAAATAATCTTTTGTCAAAAATTCATTTTCGACCCCTATTATCTCTAAATTGACTAGCCCAGATATGCGGGCGTTACACACCATGCCGTGTTTGCCTGAGTTTCAATGGCTCAATACCTTAAGTTTTTTCACCTATTCTAAGAGCTCCAAAACTTAGATATAGTCCATAATGTGGTTCAGAAGAATAAATTTTCCAACTTTATCCATTGGGACTACCCAAAAGGTTCAAAACTCAATCCATAAAGCTTAATAATGTAAGAGCTTAACAAACAAGCATTTAATCCTTAAAGTTTGAAGTTCATCCTTTCTAGAAGTGATTCGAACAACAAAACCATCCAAAAGGTTGGTGCTTTATAGACATACATGTCTAATGCATGTCTTGAACCCATTTTAGGTCAAAATGGAGATTCATGACCTAATCTCTAAGCATGACATCAAAACTTGATTATAATTCAGATCTAAAACACTACTAACCCCTCTTGACTTGGAGATTCATAAAGTTGCCAACTTTATGAGGTCTAACCATTCCATTATTCAAGAATAAGAAGCTAAAGGAACAAAACTAAAGATATAACAACTTGAACGATAAAAATCGAGTCTTGTACACTTACGAAGGTCCAAAAGAGTGCCATGGTGGAGAATGGGGACTTGCTTGCTTGATCTTTGTTTCCTTCCTCCTTCTTCTTCCTTCTTAGCTTTAAAAAGCACCAAACTAGCTCTAAAAATGGAGGAAGATGATTAAGATTTCTTTCAGGGCTTGAGGGGCTAAGGATGGACAAACCCTAGCCTCCTTAGTCTTTTAAATAGAGAACAAAAACCCGGAAGATTAGAGTTTTCATTCATCCGTCAACACCCCGTGTTCCAAGAGGCAACATGTCGTGTTGACCTTAATGAAAGTCGCGCTTCTTCTTATCTAGACATGCCATGTTGGTTCCTCCAGCACATCGTGTCCAATCCTCAAAAGGGAATTTATTCCCAACAATTGTTCCTCAAGATTCTGGGTGTTTCAGAAGGTTGGTGGAAGTTGGTGACTGGTACTTATTCTCCTACGAAGAAGGTCGCAGTTCATTGATATGTTCTGCACTGATTATTTTCCATTGGTGAAGAGGGATAGGTTAGCCTAGGAGTACCTTTCCTTGAAGCAGACGACAGAGTCGGTGACGGAGATCATCAAGATGTTGCTTAAGAGAGCTCTTTTCTGACTTGAGTATGCTGCCTCAGAGCAGGTTTAGATGTCCTGCTACGTGAGCATGCTCAATACTGAGATTTGTGGCGAATCAAAAGTATTGTTCCCTCTTCGAGCTTCAGTTATTTTCTTGGAGGAGAGAGACTAAGATTGAGACCCAGACTAAAGAGAAAATCCATACCCCAGTTCAGACGTAGCCAACATCGAAGCAGTTCAAGCACGCTGATTCATGATATGGAGCCTAGAGGGGTCGTACTTGTGGCAAGTGTGGGAGAATGCACGAGGAAGTGTGTCGGTCAGTGACTGGGTGCCATCAATATGGAAAGGAGTGCCATATTGCGAGGGAGTGTCGTCAGCAGAATCCATCACCGAGTACTATGATTTGCTATCAATGTGATTAGGTTGGCCATGTGAATGTCGGTTTTCCATTGCTCGCTGCTAGACAGGTGTAGGCACCAGCTCCGACTACCCTTAGGATCACAGAAGGACACCAGGGGAGGGTTGAGGCCCGAAGGCCAGGGAGGCGTGTGTTGTTGTTATTAGTATGTATTCATTTACTATTTGGTCAAATTTAATTTATGTATACTCATGTTTAAATTCATGATAGGTACCTTCTTAGTGAATTCCTTGTTTACACTTGGGCTTTTTTACTTGGATGCGAGTCAATCCTTTGTATCTTAAACCTTCAGTAGGGATTTCGATATAAGCATTGGGGAGTTGGAGTCCCCATTGTGAGTTTCCATCGCCAACGAACACAAGGTTTGTGCTTTAAGCGTGTTTCGCAGTTGTACTCTAAAGATATTCGGGGCGCCTTACCCAATTGACATGATTCCTATCCCTATGGTGGATGTATGCACAATTGTGGGGATGGACCGGCTGAATAGGTTTGGAGTTGTGATCGATTTTGAAAAGCAGTTAGTGGTGTTTTGAGCCCCAAGTGGGGGAGAACTGACCATTTATAGAGAGGGTACCAGGATTGGTTCAACTTTTTGTTCGGCTTCCAGGGCTAGACAGTATCTCCACCATGGTTGTTCGAGTTATCTCGCATATGTGTTTGACACTCGAGTTAAGAGGAGAGCTTCGGTTTCAAATGTGCTAGTTGTTAGAGCGTTTCCAGAAGTTTTCCTGAAGGATTTACCCGATGTGCCTCCCGTGAGGCAGGTAGAGTTCAAGATCAACCTGATCCCCGATACGGCCCCCGATTACCAAAGTGTTGTATCACCTCGCACCACCAAAGATGCATGAGTTGTCCTCTCAGCTTTATGAGCTATTGGGCAAACAGTTTATCAGACCGAACAACTCTCTCTGGGGAGCATCGATTCTATTTTTTAACCGAAAACTTGTTTTAATCGGCCCTTGTGGACCTCTATTTAGTATTTAGCGTTATATCATTAGGCCAACTTTTATAACTTTAGATTTGTCTAGCCTGGCCCGACCCAGACTATAGGTAGCCTGGCATTGAAGCCCAGAACTGAAGAATTAAAGGTGCTAAAAAAAAAGGGATATAGTCGCGTAGAACAGAAACGAAGACAAATCAAGCAATTGCCCACGGTTTGCGCGATGATCAATCTTCATGTATTGTCTGTCTCCATCTCTATCTTCCCCACTCTAGTCTCTGTATCTAATCTAAGCTCTCTCTCAACTACTAATCAGCTACATTTTCACCTTTTCTTTATTCCAAATCGCTATCTCCTCTACTCTTTGGCTCTTTTCCCTTTGTCTTTGTATTTTGGAGTATTCAAAATCGCCTTAACCTTGCGTTTTCCACAATCTCAGAGCTAATTTCAGTTTTAGAATTTCAAATAAGTTTTCATAGTTGTATATGTTGGAATCTCGGGTTGTGTGAGTATTTCCAATTTTCGAGTAATTTATCGAATATTAGCGATTAGTTCTTGTTTTGTATGATTTCTTTTAAAAGTTTACGTACTCAAGCTTTATTTCAGTATTTGAATCCAGTTACACTCTTTTAGAATTTAGAAGCACATAAAAGAACTCAACTTCTTAGTTCTCTCATCTATGTAACTCAATTTGTGTTTGATTGGTTGATAATGATACACCATCGATTGCATTAATGAATCTCCCATGTCTTGGATTCAAACTGTCCATCTGGGCATGAATGTGTAGGGCTATTAAACTTGGTTTGAATTTGAATTGGATTGAAAGATTTGTTTAGTAGATAGTAGGTAAGTTGGGTTTCAATTAGAATTGATAAGAAAGGGTCTCATTAATATATTAGACTTTTAATTTTGAATTTTGAATTAGAATTGTAGAAGTCTTGATTGATTAGTAAACTAGTTTATAACCCGTGGAAACCACGGTTATAAAATTTATTAAATTTTTGTAGTAAAAACTTAAAATTATTAATCAATTTATTTAAATAAATTATTTTAAATATTTTATTAATTAAGAGATTTTTTTAGTTATATAGAATTATAATTATTGATTTAAATATATATGTGAAATATATCATTTTATAATTTATATTAATTTTTATTCTATTGTTATTAATTTAACTTAATTAGGGTAATAAGTTTAAATTTTGAAATTTGAAATAAAGAATCATTATGTTGACAAGTGGTGAATAATAAGATGATACATAATAAAAAATAAATAAAATATATATTAATTAGGAAGCTAATAAGTGAATATTCTTATAGATGCTTGCGACGTTCATTTCAATTATGTCTGAAATATGGATTGAATCCGAATTGGGTCCAAATATGGATTGGGTCCCAAAAGAAAGCCCTTTGGCACTCGGTCGAACACAGCTATCGCCCGTTCGCTTCCTGCCTTCACTTCCAGTTCCAACGAAAATAGAGAAAACGAGAACAACAGCTACTTATTTCGTCCTTCGTTCCTTCTTGTTCCTGATTTCTGCATTCCATACGGGATTTTCTGTTCCCAATTTCTCTATTTCATACGAGATTTTCTGATTTCTCCTTCTTGTTTCTTGTTTCTTTCTGAAATTTTGCTGGCGTATGTAAGAGTTTTTGCTGAGAAATCGATTGGCTGTTTTGCTGTTTCTGTTTCTTCTGATCCTGTTTTGCTGTTTCTTCCTTCTTATATGTATGTAAGTGTCACTCCATTTCGTTATTTGAATCAAATTTGTCCATTTCATTTGAGTTATTCCTTGTTCATTATCATATCGAGATTTTAGTTCTTAACAAATGGCCACTGACCTCTTCAACAAGAAAAATGAAACATTTTAATCTTTAAATAAATGTCATAAATTAAGTTTTGTAGTAAATGATTTTTTTTATATAAGCCTCATCGAACCTTGTTAGAATTCAATGCATTACAGAAAAAAAAAAATGACAGAGTTGAATGAAAAATAGAACGTCAATGCGTCAAACCATTACATAAACCCAGCAATCCATTTGTTACATACTGTGAAGGGAGAAGAACAAAATGGATTGCAAGGAAAACGAATGTCCGGAAAGTAAGTCTCATGGATTTCAACTCTTTCTGGATAACCATCTGTTAATCAAATAAACCCTAACACCTCGCTTTTTTTTAAATCTAAATTCCAGGGGAGACTTCACGTGTAGTTGCTGAATTCCTTGAAGTTGCCATTACATCCATCATCTTCCTGAAAGGAATATACCCACCCGGTTCGCAATCTTTTCAAGATCCTCCATTTTTATTTCATCGAGTCACTGAAGTCTGAAAATTCATGTATGACATGACACAGGTGCTTTTGAAAGGCGGAGATATATGAATCTATTGGTTCACAGGGCTCGACACCCTCAGCTTCATCACTATATCCTCAACTCTGTCAATGCGCTTGAGCCTTACATCCAACAGGTGAGAATTAATTATGTAGATCAAAAGTAGAGAGAGAGAGAGAGAGAGAGAGAGAGAGAGAGAGAGAGAGAGAAAAAGAGAATTGATTTAGGTAACTTTTGTCTCAGGGGCTGGTTGAGAGAGTTGCAGTTATTTTCTTCAAGGATGATAAATTTCCAGTTGAGAGATTTATGTTCAAGATTAATGTGAAGCAGTCGTGTTATGATGGGGAAAAGATGGACATGGAGCTACGATCATTCTTGGTGAAGCTGTGTTTATCAGAACCTTTTTCAAAGAATGCTGCTGTTGTATCTCAATGTAAACAATCTGATTGGAGGTGGGAAATAACAGGTTACTTTTGCTCTCTTCCTGAAGCTGAAGCTGATGCGTGGATTTCAAGCAACACACAGCAATGGAAACAACCTCCTGTAATAACACCAATCAAGTCCATGAATATTCATCCATTGTCTGTGCAGCTATATCTGGAACATCCTCCAAACGAGCCTTGAAAGTGTTTTTGTTTATTTGACGTCCAAGTGGACTTGTCTTTTTTCACGTGTCCAGCTCTTTTGCTGATGTGTCATGCCAGCTGGAGAAGATATTGGGATCCAGGTGGATGGCTACCTTTGCTGATATGGACATGGTGTTTGGCTGATGTGGATACCATTTGGATCAGCTTTTGTTTATGTGTCGTCTTCTTAAGTGTTAACCCCCTCTCATTTCAATCAAATTCATTATACATCCATTTTAGACAAACAATTGCAAACATTATCGTGATACTTTTCGTTGAAGAAATTGCAAACATTTGGCTTATCAAAGAATATAGGTGCAAAATTAAAAATTAAATATGTAATGTAAGTATGTTCATTGCTCCCTTGGATCGACCAGCAAGTTCTAAATCATCTATTAAGATTGATTGTTCAGTTAAATTTTTAATTCATAATAATAATAATAATAATAATAATAATAATAATAATAATCAGGAAAATTTGTGGAACAAGCTTCTCTCCGTTCAGTCCCGAAATCTTGAACTTCTGAAGAATATGTTTTCATTTCACAAGCACCATGACCATACCCTTCTTAAATTTTAATTTCACAAAAGATAACCCAAAACGAATATTACATATATTTGATTACATTGCATATTTTCTATTCAAAAAGACGACTAGATAACCTAAAACCGGTTTAGTTTAACAATTGTGTCATTAACTTATATAAAATCACCAATATGCCCTTATTGTACTTTTTTCATCCATTCATCTACACTTCTTCATATTCAGTAAACACTAAAGTATATATAACACAATACATGATCATAATCATAAGAGCGAAAAAAATGTCGGATAGTGGACAACTTCGGTACTTCATTAAAACTATGTTAGGCTTACTAGCTGAAAAACTAACTGTTAGCTGAAAGCTAGCTGTTAAATAAAAAGTCAGTTGTGAAATAAAAAGTCAGCCGATAGCTAAAAAACTAACTGATAAAAAATAACGTTTGGTAAAATTTGCTGAAATATATAAAGTTACATAAAAAGACATTGAAGAGTATTTGTTTTTATAATTAATTAAAAGTCTATTTGGAAAAAAGATTTTAAAAAAAAATCCTAAAAAGCCGATCTAAGTAGCTTTCCAAAAAGCTAGCTTATAAGCTATTTTTTGGTTTGTCAAACACGACAACATAAAAAAACTCGAAAAATAAATTAGTTTATCAACTAGTTGTGGCGCACCAAACACAGCCTAAAAAAAAAAAATGAAATTATCCAACTGCCATTAACGACTACAATGATCCAAGCTTTCATGGAGAAATTCAACAAACAGAAAAGTGAAGTTAAAATCCTAAACAACATTCACATAAAAAAAGCAGGTAACTCAATTGACCCAAATACCAATATACAACAAAATTTTCCAAATGTAAATCTACAAAAAGACAAAAAAAAAAACAACAGTGCATCATCATCATTCAAAAATACATTGATGGGAATAAAAAGCGTCATTAGACAGCAACTCAACAAGACGTTCCTCCAACCTTTTGGCACCCAAACCCGGCTTCAAAACATCAGCATCACCCCAAATCCCACAAACCTCATCACCCGACTCACCCAAACACCACCCACCAGGAACCGGTTTCCCCTGACCACGGTTCAGAAGTTGTTGGTCAATCCAGTCAAGAACCGGATCATCATGAAGAAAAGGAGACCCAAAAGCTGACCCACTATTGATTAGGTCATTGAAGTCGTTTGAGTTGAGTATTCGGGGTTCATGTTTGGTTTCATATGCAGAATATTGTAAATTGTGGTTGACAACAGTTTTGTTTAGATGTGGAGAGTTGCATAAAACAGTTGGAAAGTATACAGATTGAGATGAAAGGCTGTTGGATAGATACATGAGAAGGGTTCTTGGTAAGTTTTCTGTTCCCAAAATGCAAAATTCTACAAACTTTCGGGTCAATATGGAAGATGGAGTGCCTGCAATAACAATATATCATTTAAATTACACTTAGTTGATAAAACAAGATAGAAAGTGATAAAACTAAAATGTGAGGGACTAAAATTTGACAAGTGAAATTCTCCTCCATTTTGGAGGAAATGATAGGGTTGAATGGAATAAATAAAATCCATCTAACTTTAGCAATGTCATCCAAATACAAAGCAATGTTTGCTAATATTATTGGATTTTTTTTTTGTGAATATAACGTGCTAATAAGAGAATTGAAACTATAGTGTTGTAATTGGGTGGATTTTTGAATTATAATGCCTTGATAAAAATAAATAAACTAAATGTACAATGGTGTAATAGAAAGAAATGGAAGTAGGATGCTATAATACATAGATAAATAATGAGAGTATGTTTTTAGTTCATGATTTTCTTTCATTGGGTTAAATGCAAGATATATCAACATACTTTCATTAATTTGTTTATTACATCATCTTAGGTAACTTTTCAAAGTAAAATCCCCTAATAACGAAATGGGAAACGACCTAAAAGGGTAATATAGTTCTCATTTTGTACAAAATTAGTCCTTATTCTTGTTTTCTTGTAAAATAAGCCTTTTAACTTGTTTTCTACACATTCAGTACTTATGACTAGCTACTCCAAGTTAAGTTCTCTGTTTGTACACATTTAATCCTTAATATTTTTTTGTTGCAAAACAAGTCATTGTTGTTTTTGTACACATTCAATCCTTATGACCGGTTTTCTTTAGGTTTTGCTCATGTGTACAAAAACAACAAGGACTTATTTTGTAAAAAAAAAAACATTAATGACTATATTTGTACAAAGTGAGAACTTAACTTGGAATAGTTGGTCATAAGGACTGAATGTGTACAAAAACAATTATTGTAATAAAATGAAATAGAAATAAGATGCTATAACAAACATAATCAATGAAAGTAAATTGTTATTTCTTGATAACATACCTGTGAACAATCGATAAGCATCTGGCAATGGCCTTCTTTGAGTGCCATAAAAGACCTCACTTTGCTCAACAAGAAAAAGACTCGGGTCAACCACCACAGGTTTTAAAATTCGTGACCTGTTAATGTTAACAACAAAAAGAAGGAAAATACATATTATTGAACTCCATAATTGCTATTCAAACATGTGTAAATATTAGGTAAAAGTGATCATTTCATACTCTTTCCATCCGATGTAGCTTGTGTGATTCACAAAGTTAAGATCTTTAGGTAGATATGACAGAATGTGAAGAAGATCTGAAAGTGATTATGTCAAGAATAATCAGATAACTTTTAAAGGTGATTATGCACAAGATAAGATGAAGATAAGCATACGGGTATATAAGTAATGTTACTCTACTTTTTGGTAGTTCCCTAGATTTGAAGATAAGCATATTCAAAAGTAGTTTAGCCAAAAACAAAGACATATTCAAAAAAACGAAAATGAAACGTTGCAACCAAATCACCAATTAAACCCACAAACTAAAATCAATTCAAGATAGATACTTCCTAACAAGATTTACACTCTGTGAATTGGACTTTGCAACAATAACCACAACAAGAAGTCTTTTAAGTTAAAGTAGTTCGGGTAGGTCAAAAATGGAACTCCATCAGGGCTCCAAATCAATTCTAATTAAATATTATGGAAGAACAGAGAATACCCCCAAATTATAATCAATGGAAGATGGATATATTGTGGAAAAGCTTTAAAAAACCAACAATAAATAACGAGTCCAAGACAATGTTACTTGAAACAGATAAACCCTAGAAAAATGAAATTTAGCAGTTAAGAGTATGTAAAAAAGTGGGTGAGAAACAAACTAATTGAAGTAAAATATGCAAAATTGAAGATTACCATCTTGCGTAACAAGCGGGTAATCAGCAGCAGAGAGATTAATAAACCAATCCCAATCAGGGCAAAGCTTCAAAAGAATAGCAGCTCCATGTAAAGTGGAAGAAATTGAAGAAGATCCTTTAGGAGAAACGAGATCAGATTTCCCTATAACATTAACATTTTGAGCAGCCCAAAACACCGGAATTGATTGAACGGATAGGGCTAAAAAGTCGCGTTCTTTTTGAGGGGCAGAACGGTCGAGATGAAGAAGATATTGGTTTCTCGGATGGTAGATAGACAAAAGGAGTCGGATGATCCGAGCCGAATCGTTGGAGGATCCGGATATGAAATAGGCGATGGTGGGTGAAGCGGGGGGAGATTGGTTAGTGGTTTTGTTGTTGTTGAGGAAGAGAAGTTGGTGGTTGTGGTATTGGGCGGTGGATGGACGGTGGGGGAATAGGTATGGGTCGGAGAAGGACGGCGGTGGTGGTGAGGATGGGAATGGGGAAAGGAAGAAAAGAAGAAAGAGAAAGGTGGTGATGGTTAAGATGATGTAAAGAGTGGTGGTGGTGGTGGATGATGATTGAGTTGAGTTTTGCATCTCCTGGCTAAATCGACACCAACGATTGAATCTTTTGGTTGAATTTGTTTACAGAAGCTTGATTCTGTCTCTAGAAGTGGTGGTTATGGAAGAGGAAACCGGCCGTCGGGAAGGAATATACTGACAATGTAGGTGCTGTGAATCGTCCGTCCACATTCTCGAGTGGTAAATCGGAGTCTGATATGAATATTTGATAATTTAATACACCTTTCCAAGTTATAATGGTGATTTTAAAAATGGTTGATCTGTGTGTGTTTTTGTGTCTCGATTAGAAAGGCATCCTAATCAAAACGTTACCTTTTGCTTGTTTGTGAATTTAAGAACAAAGAAACGTTTGTTTTCTTTACAATTAAGCATGTTAAACTTTTTTCCTTTTACAAATAACTTTTGTAAATGTAATCAAGTTCCTCAAGATAATATAGATATGAAAAAAAAAAAAAAAAAAAAAAAAATCTCATCCTAAGGATATAACTTTTTTATTTTTATTTTGGTAAAAAGGTTCAATGCTCATTTCTCATAAATATTTGTTTGCAATGTACTTATCGTTGAAGTGTATTTGTGTGTTTTGTGTTGAATCAATGGCATAAGACTACTAAGCATAATCTGAATAGTAGAAAGCTTAAAACAAGTAATTTTTTTTACATTTATTAAAAATTTGAAATGTCTAAAATGTATTTCAAAATGAATATTTAATAGTACTTCCTAGTCCCTATGCAACTATAGTTACCATTTAATAGTATATTTCTATATAAATTAGGAATCCTTTGCATTATGTTTTTTGTTTTTACTTATAAACTAGAAAAGATTTCACCGCATTGCGGGGGTTAGAGGGTCTTCGTTCCGCATCCGGATGTGCTCCATTTGAGAGTTTATGTAGGTTCCTGATGATTCTTAGTTAGATTGAAAAATTGAGTTTCTAAGAGCTCCAAATAGCTAAAACAAAAATATGAAGGAAGTTAGTGTTATTTATCCAAAGATCAAAGAAATAAGAAAAGAAAATTAGTATAATACTATAATAGCAATATACTTTCTAAACATGTCTTATGAAACCATTAACTTGAAATGCAATAAGTAGCATTCATATCTACCGATATTGATTTGCAGTATTTTCTTGATCGGGAGCATGCAACCCTAGAGTTGGATCTATGTTATCACTATTAGTTATACAACATTATGAACACTTGAAGAACCCTAAAAGGCTTCTACGAATTTCGAAATCAACAATGAAAGATGAAATACATACCTCTTGTTGTTATATTGTAATAACAACTAAATCTTGAATCTTCTTGTCTTCAAAAGCAAGTACCACAAGTATAGTACCTCTAATGGCTCACAAACACCAAGAGCAAATGGAGAGACAAGAGAGAGAGAGAGAGAGAGAGGAGAGGTATGAAATTCGGCCCTAGGAACCCTTGGGAAGGCATGGACAAATTTCATGTGCCAAGGGGTGTTTATATAGGTGTAGCGATTAGGGTTTCAGTTCTTATCCTTATTTGGTTGTTTGCCCACCAAGCAACCCAAAAGATAACCCTAGAAACCTTATCATGGATGAATTCTAAGGCCTTATCACCTTTAATTCGTCTACCCTATCCCATAGGGCATCCATTGCCCTACTTTGCAACTATCACATAATTACAGTTCAACCCCTCTAGTTTAATTAATTACTTTTGATCACATAATTAATTCTTAATTAATTATTGACCAATATGAATTAAACAAATATGATGTCTCTTTTAATATATAATTCTCATAATATATTAATAAACCATAATTACCTATTTCTCTATTATTTCTCCAGTCAAGTAGCTTTGGTGAAGGCAACCCAAAAGGACTATGCACAATTAGGTCAAGTACCTACCAAATATGGTTACGGGCTTAGACACTAATCCAACAATATTGACCTTCAAATCTATAAACTTTAAATCTCTATCTAATAGAAGCTTTCATATCTTTACTAACCATATTGAGTGTAACGCCCCAATTCTCAGGTATGGTTTAAATAAGATTTCTTGGGTTAAGGCCTACTCGACGAGTTGGTCGCCTTACTCGTCGAGTAGCAGCAGGGTGGGATCGCGTGATAAGTGACCGACTCGACGAGTCCATATTGGGACTTGGTGAGTAGGTGTTGGCAGATGAAACCCTAATTCTCAAGATTTTACACCCTATTTAAAGGAACCTTAGCCCCCTTTGGGCCTCTTTTACAGTTCTAGAGAGCTCGTGTGAGACCCTAATCTGTGTGTGTGTGTGTGTGTGTGTGCCCTTTGTGTGTTGAAGCTTGAAAAGAGGATCTTTGGAGGGAGAAGGCTTGGAGGAGAAGGGGATTGGAGCAAGTGGAGTGTGGGAATCAACACTTATCTCAGTTATCATCTTCTAAAGGTACCCAAATCGCCATTTCCTTGTAGATCTCTTCTATTAGTTGAGTTTTAGGGTTTCTTTTATGGAATGTTAAGTTAATGAGATGAGCTATGGGCTAGATCTGAAGTTGTAACTTCAGATCTGGACTCTCCTTGGATTCTAGAAGCATAAAGTTGCAGTCTTGGTTATGATTGAGGTCCCTCTTGAGCATGAAGCTCCTTGAAGAACTTAAAATAAGCATTTAGTGCCTTTATAGCCAAGCATGCACGTAAAGTTTGCAACTTTACGTGACAAGCATACCCTAGAAGCTTGGATCTGAGATTTGGAGCCAACGTATGGCTCAAAACAGGTTTGTATGGAAAAATGATTGAATGGACTTGGTGAGTCGCAAGGTTGACTCGGCGAGTCATATGAAGATAGTCGTGGACTCGGCAAGTAGGATGAGCAACTCGGCGAGTCCGATGAAGATTTCCATAGAATCGACGAGTTGTATGAACAACTCGGCAAGTCGGATGAGTTTTCCCCAAGTTATGAATGCATGTGTATCCGTCGTGTTGTTAAAAGGAAACCCGACGAATAGTCTAAAGGGTTCGGTCTTAAATTGTAAGAACTCGGCGAGTCACCCTGGTGACCCGGCGAGTGGGAAGAAGTTTCAAGGAACTCGGCGAGTTAAGGTCAACATGGATTGTTGACCTTGACTAGTCAATGGAGCTCCCACAGAAGAGTTTGCTATCACCAAGGGTGTTCGGCAAGGTGACCCTCTGTCTTTGTTTGTTTTCATTATTTCCATGGAAGGCCTAAACCAAGCTAACAAAAAAGATTTGGAGAAAGAACTTATTGTGGGTGTCACATTACCAAACAGTTGTCCTTCCAGTTCACATCTATTTTATGCAGATGACGCAATCTTTGTAGGAAGATGGGACACCTCGAGCATTAAAAACCTAGCTAGGATCTTAAAATTATTCTACATGTGCTCGGGTTTAAAAGTCAACTTTCAAAAATCTCGATTATTTTGGATTGGCATTCCAAAAGTAGATCTTCAACATCAAGCACAAGTGCTTGGTTGTCTTAAAGGCTCGTTCCCGTTTACTTACCTTGGAGTTCCCGTAGGAGCAAACATGACATTAAAAAAGCATTGGAGACTGATAATTGACAAATTCCAATCACGACTATCGGTTTGGAAAGCGAAAACATTGTCATTTGGTGGTCGACTTACTCTAATCAAGTCCGTTCTTAATAGCCTCCCCACCTACTATTTATCACTTTTTAAAGAACCAGAGGGGATCATTGAAGAATTAGAGAAACTACGTAGAAGGTTCTTATGGGGAGTGATGATGCCAAATCTAAAGTACATTCGGTATCATGGTCAAAAGTTGTAGTGGACAAAACTGACGGTGGCCTAGGAGTTGGGACATTAAAAGCACAAAATCTAGTACTACTAACAAAATGGTGGTGGAAACTTAAAACAGCGCCTGACAGTTTATGGAAGGATTGCATTAATTACATACATAACTTGAACAAAAAACTTGTCACTTGCATGGCAAAGAAAACAACAAATGGAGCTTGGTGCAACATAGCAAAAGCTATCAAATCCCTCCTTGAATTCGATGTTAATTATCACGACATGTTCATCATAATCCCAGGTTCGAACACAAGATTCTTATTTTGGAAGGATAGGTGGTGTGGATTGCTTACGCTCCAAGAATGTTTTCCCCGTCTTTATGCGTTGGAGAAAGTTAAGCTTTGTTCAATCGCTGATAGGATTAGCACCAATGAATTTAATTAGAATTGGAAAACACCACATATGGATACTGAGGTTGCACGTTATTTCGAAAGCTTGTGCTCAATGCTTTGTAATGTTAATTTATCCCCTGATGCTAATGGTTTTCGATTCAAATGGAGCAAAGATGGTAATTATACGGTGAATATGACATCCCCAATTTCGCGGCCAGAAAAGACCGATTTGTTTATGCTTTGTTTTAAAATCAGAGTAATCCTTTTGAAGGAAAACAGTTGCGGAAATTGTCCCAAAAACAAAATATGATAACCATTTATCAAAACATTTCTCAAAGAGAATGTATTTTCATTAAATAATAAAACCTCGATATCTCATGTTCCGATACAGACCAAAAGCATAAACAATATAAAATAGACCTTACAACAGTTATTTATAACTACTGATCTATAATCCAAATTCTCTCATCAAGTCCACCAACTTATACTCTTGTGCCATTACCTGTAATGCAAAGAAAAGTGAGTGGGTCAGGCTTGGGAGCCTGGTGAGCATATAGGGTTTTCAACCCACAGTAATACATTTATTATATTCAATTATCAAACAATCAACCCAAATACCCATCCCCATTATTCTCTTTATTTCTTAAGGTTTTACCCTAAGAATCAACTATCCTTTATCCATTCGTTCCTAAGGATTTACCTAAGGAATCGGCATGAAGTATATTGTTTTCAAAGTTTATCTATCAGGTACTAAATCCATAGTTATCAGGCGCTAACTCCATAGTCACCAAGGTTTACTCAACAAGCACGAAGTCACATCGTCACCAAGGTTTATCAAATAGGCGCTAACTCCATAGTCACCAGGGTTTATCGAATAGGCGCTAACTCCATAGTCACCAAGGTTTATACAATAGGCGCTAACTCCATAGTCACCAAGGTTTATACAATAGGCGCTAACTCTATAGTCACCAAGGTTTATACAATAGGCACTACGTCTCATAGTTGCCACTATTTCATCTACCCATATTCTACCCAACATATTTTGTAGATATAAAATACATATATAGTTTGAATCATTTAACACCCGTATAAAAACATCAATTCCATGCCCATATCAAATAGACAAATAATACATAACACATAGCACATATTTCATAGCTAATAGTTTATATTTATGTGTTAGAAGAAAGTAATCACACACTCACACGTATAAACAACAATATATATACACATAGCTCGTATTTTAAAAGATACTTCATATCTATATGTAAGATGAAAGTGACTATACACTCACTTGATCAGAAGATGATCGGACAGCACTATGGCTTGTAGAAGTAGTATTCTTCGGTAGATCTAGAAGATCTTCACACAAACCGGGCTCCTCGCGGGCAGAGCTTCGTCTCGGAAACTCTTTTCTTCTCGGGATCTTCGGGCTTCGGGACTTGCTTTGGGTCTCGAGATGTTATCGGGGCTTAGGGGGGTTAAAATAGGGCTTAGAGGGTGTATCGGGAGTAGGAGAGAAGAGATGGAGCAACCCTAAATGGTTAGCCCTTCAAATCTATTTATAGGGCAAAATTGGCCCTTGCCACGTCGTGGCACCTTTTTCCACATCGTGGGCTTGGTCGTCACTGCATGCATCATCGTCCACTTGCTCTGTCAGGCTCCAGAATGCGTCAGAATTCATGCCACATCGTGGCCACTGTTGCCACGTCGTGGTCTCTGACACAGCTTTAGGGTTCGCCCCCTGAACTTCATAAATTCATAACTTTCGCATACGAACTCCGTTTTCGACGTTCTTTATATCGACGCGTAGGTGAGATTATGATCTACAACTCTCTTTTAGACTTCGTTGGCTAACTTTGACTTTATTTTTAATATATTATAAATATATTACTTATATATTATTTTTAGTAGGCTGTGACAGGAAAACTCTGTTATAAATTCATAACTTCTTCATCCAATGTCCGTTTTCGCCTATCTTTTTATCGTTTCACTACTATTAACGAGATATTCGATTCTCATTTAGATTGTTTTGGCTAAAAGCCGTTCGATCTCAAATCGAGTATTCGGGCTGCATACTGCTAAGTCGAAACTTCAGAAAAGTCATAACTTCCTCATACGAAGTCAGATTTGGGCGTTCTTTTTATGCACGCTCTCGATTTAACGTATTCTATGACTTTCATTTAGATCTCTAAGGCCAAATATCGCTCTAACGTAAATTCACTATTTACGTCGCGTTGTGTCGTGTCGGTTCTATCGCAAAACTTCGACATGTCATAGCTTCTTCGTTATAACTCGGATTTTGGCGTTCTTTATATGCACGGAATCCTTGTAACATATACTATAACTTAGTTAATATTAATCCTTCTAAATAACCTTCCATCAAAAAGTCATTTTTGATGCTTATCATCTCTAAATTGACTAGCCCGGATCTATGAGCGTTACAATTATCTCCCCCTTAGATGATTACGTCCCGGAATCATCAATGAAATAGGAGTTGTATAATGATTCCATACGTTATCTATTCATCCTAGGTAATAACTGTAAGTTCTATGTGTCCTTAAAAGAGTATCCCCATAAGTAGTTCAATTAGTATAATGACTTGGAATCACTGATAAATCTTGTTTATAGGTTCATAATAACGATAATGAACTTAAACATACGTTATACTTAAAGTAGGGTAAGCATAACTTACCTACGAGGGGGTTTGGCTAGGAGACGAGCTCTATAGGAACAGAACTTCTCATCCGAAAGCTCTTCTTCTCGGAGCCTTCCGACGCTCCGGGACTCGCCTCAAACACCTAAGAGGTCCTAGGGAATGGAAGAGAGGGTTTAGGGGTAATGTGAGAGAAAGGGTATGCAATGTGTGAGTTTTGAGGGGTGATTTACGCCTCTATTTATAGGTTGTCTGGGCCGATTCACGTCGTGAGACAAGGTACTCATGTCGTGAGCCTTGCGTAGGCACCAAGGCGAAGCCTGGTGCTGACACGTGGCGCAGGACGCAGGTAAAACAACCAACCTTTAAAAATTCATAACTCATACAAACTCCATTTTTGAAATTCTTTATATCCACGCATAGGTAAAGACAATATCTACAACTTTCCTTTTGACTCCATTGGCAAATTCTCAACCGATTTTAAATTTAATAGTATGAGAAGATTACATTGTTAAATGACCGTGTAAAATTCATAACTTCTACATACGGACTCCGTTTTCATCTTTCTTTTTATCATTGAGTTCCCATTCATGAGATATTCAATTCTCATATAGTTTGCGTTGGCCAAAAATTGATCGATCTAAAATTCAAATTCCGGATTGTGCACTGCTATGCCAAATCGTAGAAAAATCATAACTTCCTCATACGAAGTCAAATTTGGGTTTTATTTTTATGCACGATCTCAGTTTGACGTATACTACAAATTTCATTTAGATTTCTAAGGCTAAAAAGTATTTTATCAAAAATTCACTTTTTACATTACGCGGTGTCGTGTCGGTTTTGCCGTAAAACTTCAACGAGCCATAACTTCTTTGTTATAGTTCGGATTTCGACGTTCTTTATATGTACGGAACCCTTGTGATATATACTATAACTTTGTTAAGAGTATTAATTCAAAATAATCTTCCATCAAAAAGTCATTTTTTACGCTCATTGTCTTTAAATTCACTAGCCCGAATCTGCGGGTGTTACAACATCTCACCCTCTATTGAAGATCCATAGTACCAACTACAGATTTCAACTGGATGTCTCTAAGTACCTGGAAGAGTTGAAGATGTTAATCATTGCTTTAAATCACCCGGTGCTTTCCACAGTGATGTCGTCTTCCTTTTCTGTACCGATGACATAGTTATCACTGGCCGAATCAACAACTGTGTTTAACAAGACAACAAAGGTTGTTACTTACCAAGGAGAGAAATACAAACTGACAAAGAAGCACTTTGCTCAGATCTTGAATATTCCTAATGTTGAACCTTTTTATGAGGTTACGAATGAACAAATCGTTCATATATCAACCCCCACTCACCAAGATCAGTGATTTCAAGAAATCATCCTAACCCTGTATCTAGAATTTTCTATTTGGTATTTTTCTTCGATGCTTGACAGGTCGAAGTGTTGGGTTGGATAAAGTAAAGTTGGAGGTATATGCGATGGTTGTTGGTTTGTATTATGATCTTCAAGTGGATTATGTAACTCAATTATGGCAAGAGTTTGGTAACAGTATTGGACACACCAATGTTGCGAATTGTGTCTCTTATGCTAGATATTGGAGTTTGATCTTGAAGTATGTGTACGAAAAAGCGGGAATAATGGTTCCAGATGATGTTCTTAAAGTAGAATTTGTCTTATATCAACATCCCACGACGGTGGAATATGATTCGGAGGTGTTCCCCAATGTAGCAAGGATTCTTGATGTTATGTTTCGCAAAGTTGATCCAGCAGATACAATTCTCGTGGCTTATCTTCAAACCATCAATCCTTCTATCGGAATAGGTGTTCTATTTCCAAAGGGAATAGAAGGGACTTCAAAACGTGGCAAGATTTCTAAGAAGGTTACCAAGGCTAATCCATCAAAGCCTGATCATGTTCCTACTCAGGCGGAGGTTACAAAGCTTGTTCAAGTTCCTGATCTTAAAGAACTTGCAAATGAAGTAGTGCCTTCGAAATTTGGTGTTCTCAAGAGATTGAAGAAAATGGCACATAGGCTTCGTCATTCACCTGAACGGCCTATTGTCGAAGAGGCTCCTGAGAAGTCTATTTCTTCACCCCAAAGGTTTCTCTTTTTCTAGCCAAAATAGGATTTACAAACCTCAATTAGTCGAAAGGGGGTTAATATTTGTGAAATCCCAGCTCCAGTTTCTCGAGCTTCAAAGAAACGAAGAGCTCGGGATATGGTGAAGAAAATAAACAAGAAGCGAAAGCAAGTGGATGAGGTTGTTGTCGAGATAGAGTTTGAAGATAGTGACAAGTCTCAGTCTCCACTTCGTTATGATAATATGGGATTCGACTCATCTCAGAGGGGCTCTCTTATTAAGTCGCTTGTCGAGGCGACAGGAAGTCCTGGTGGCAATGTGGAAACATCTAATTTAGACACAACCACTAATCTGGGTGATCATTCTATTTTATCCATCCCTGAGCAGACTTCGGTCATACCACCTGAAATTTCGATTGCCAAGTTCAATATGGAGGAGGTTCGAAAGTGGTCATTCTATTTTATCCATCCCTGAAGTCACATGAAAGTGTTGTAACTAAGGAGGCGAAAGTGGTCTCTGGCATGGGATCACTGGCTCTTGTCTCTAAAGGAAAAAGTACTGTTGAAGAAGAAGAAGAGTCAGACATGTCAGAATGTGATCTTACAAGTGAGGAGTATGCTCTGATGATAACCAATCCAAAGAAATTTGCTAGAAGAAAATTTCCTACCAATAAGAACCGAAATTGGCAAGGAAGTTACCGTTCCGAGAAGGTAAAAGAAGAACCGAAAGGCTCATCCCAAAAGGTGGAAGAAAACAAACTTGCGGGAGACTCTGGATACGACTGCAATTACTGTCACGGCAAGAACCACTTTGCCAAAGATTGCATGTTAAGAAAGATGGCTGAGAAGAAAGAGGGTGAAGACGATGAAGCGTATTATATGCGAAAACTTGAAGAAGTCAAAAAGAAGAAGGCTTCCAACAGCTCCATGAATACTCTAATTGTACAAGAAGATGCAGGGGAAGACGAGTTTGGCGGCGTAGAAGTCTGGTCAACCGATTCTGAAGACGAAGAGGTTAGAAGACCCACGTACGGAAAGGCTGGAGGTTCTGGTGGAAAATGCCTGATAGTCACTGCTGGACCATCAACCGAAAGTGCAGACACAGAACCGAACATGACTGAGAACAAGTGTTTTGCAGCCAAGCCAGTGAGTGAGAAGATCAACGACTGCAATTGATTGATCAAGAAGGTACATTCTCTCCTTGAATCTCTTAAAATTTCCAAAACTGAATATCTAGAAGAATTAAATGAACTGAACTTTAAATTTAACAACCTTAGTAGCAGCCTCATGCAAACCCACTTAGCAAACTCTAACCTAACTGACCAACTCGGTAGGGTGTCTTCAAAAAGTGAGGAGAGAAGGATCTGGATTGAGCAGAAGGAAGCGGAGTTACTTAGGGCTAAGGATGAGAGTATTTATTTGCAAAGAGACAATTTAAAATTATTAAAACAAAGAAATGTTTTCTGTTTAATTGCTAAGCGTCTTTATACTAATATTTCTCAATTAGATCTTAATTGTGAAATTGGAAAGAAAATACATAAAATGATTTTGCCCTTTCTTGAATTTAAGGAAGATGATGTTATAGCATAATGTGAATCAGAAGTTTCCTCTGAAGAAACATCCATGTCATATAGGCTAGGTTTAGATAAGATAGAAACTTTCATTGATTCTAAGGAACATAAAAGTATGTTAAGAGATATCTTAGATGAAAATGATAGGATGAATATTAAAACCGAAACTATACAAACATTCGATGAATCAAATGCCAAAATCGTCAAGGAAAATAAAATTATTATAGATAATACTTCTGAATTTGAAACAGAGAGTGAGATGAGTGAAATCTCAGTAGAGGATATTGTTGATTGTTCTGAGTTTGTGAAAGATGAAGCCAAGAGTGAAAAACCTCTTATTTCAGAAAACTCCGTTGAGTTTGCTCGTCTGTCAAAGGAACAGAAACCGAAACTCAAAGAAAAGGCTATGGTTTATTAGAAGGTACAGACCGTACCAAACCAAGTTTATGTTGTGACTGGAGTCACTCACAGACAAACAACTGAATTAAGGACGATAGTTGAAGAGGATAATGTTGAAGGATGCGAAGACTATTTCTGGTCTGCTCCCATAGACAATGCAGATGAGACTGTGGGTTTGTCTGAGAAAACCACATGGAGAGTCAAAGGGCGATACATACCAGAACCCATCAATAAACCTTCAAGTTTCGATATTCCTAGCACAAGCGGAACGAAAGATATTCCTGAAGAACCATCAATGCAACCTGACGCTCCAATCGAAAGAAAAGAACCGAAAGGTCCACTCAAGAGACAGGAAGCATCAGCAGTTCAAACTAAGGAACGCACCGAAACCAGAGTGGAAGACAAGAGAATGAAGGAGAAATCAGAGTCAAGTTTCAATGTTCACAAATCTCAGAAGGAGCTAGCTGAACAGAAAAGACTCAGAAATCAGCGATATGCCTCGAATCTAAATGAACGGAAAAGGCATTGGAATTCTCAAAATCCTAACTATGAATATCCTAGGAAAGAATCCAAGGATAAAGGGAAACAAAAGTTAAAGGAAGATTTTGACTCTAACCCCTATTATTCCAAATCCCAAAACCAAAAGTCGAGTGTCGGTTCTAAACCTAGATTCGGTTCTCAACCGAGTGTCGGTTCTAAACCAAGATTCTGTTCTCAACCGAGGTTCGGTCCTAAACCAGGTTTTGCATCATCAACCCAAGTTCAGTCCTTACACCAGATTCATTTCGGACACTGAGTTCGGTCCCAATACTAGATATGGATCCTCCACGTTCCAATATAAACATAAGCGATCCTCCCCTAACCCTAAGAATCAAACGAAAAACACTAAACTAACTAATAAATATACCTTAAACCTTAAAGAAGATAAAACAAAAATCAAGGTATTTACTATCAAAAGAAAAGATCAAACAACTCTCGTCAAAAGAACTTATTTTGTTGATGCTTCTATTGTAATTCCTTTCTCTGTGAAAAACTCACCAGGACCCAAGAAACTTTGGGTTCCTAAATCTGCTTGAAATTGCAGGTAATCAGTGACGAGCAGTTTGACGACGAATGGTATATAGATAGTGACTGCTCGCGTCACATGACAGGAAGAAAGGAGGAATTAAGGGAATTTCAATCTCTAAAGGATGGCGGTTCAGTGAAATTTGGAAACAACTCCTATGGAACAATCAAAGGATACGAAATGATAACTAATGGAGACTTTTCCATCAGAAAGGTGGCTTATGTGGAGTGATTGCAGCACAATCTCATAAGTGTCTCGCAATTAGTTGTGGGCACAGGCTTGAAGGTATCATTCGATGATACAGGATCTGAGATTATTGAAAAACAAACTAAGAAATTTCTGCTAAAATCGGCAAGAAAAGGAGAAATGTATCCTTTGAATCTTAATCCGATTCGAGGGACACCAGCAATCTGTTTGCTATCAAAGGCAAACACTAATGAAAGTTGGCTTTGGCATCGACGTCTATCTCACCTGAACTTCAAAGATATCAACAAACTGGTAATTGGTGATCACGTTCGAGGTCTTCCTCTTCTAAAGTTCGAAAAGGAGCATTTGTGTGCAGCATGTGAAACGGGAAAGCAAAGCAGAAAAAGCCACCCAACACGCATTAATACCAAGATCGTGGAAGCACTTGAATTGTTACATATCGATTTGTGTGGACCATCTGCTATAGAGAGTATCGAAGGAAGTAAGTATATTCTGGTAATTGTAGATGACTTTTCACGTTTCACGTGGGTTTTCTTTCTTAAACAGAAATCAGATGCAACTCGCAAGCTGAAGATGTTCATCAAGCAAGTGGAAGTTCAGCTAAAGAAGACGGTGAGAAACATCAGAAGTGACAATGGGCTGGAATTCAAAAACAAGGATTTTGAAGACTTTCTGGCCAATAAGGGGATCACACACAACTTTTCTGCTCCTTATACTCCACAGCAAAACGGAATCGTTGAAAGACGAAACCGATCGTTGTGTGAAGCAGCCAGGACCATGCTCAGTTATGCCTCCCTACCTCTATACTTCTGGGCTGATGCCATTACTGCGGCCTGCTATAATCAGAATCGGTACCTCCTCAACAAGCGATTCTCATTAACTCCTTATGAGATTTTAAACAATCGGAAACCAAACATCCAGTTTTTCCACATATTCGGTTCCAGGTGCTTTATCCTTAACTCTAAAAAAAACCGAAATAAATTTGACATTAAAGCCGATGAAGGGATCTTTCTGGGTTATTCTCTGTCATCAAAAGCATATCGAGTATTGAACAAGCATTCCAAAAGAATAGAAGAGACTTACTATGTCACCTTTGATGATAATTACATGAAGAAGGTTCAACGGACAGAAGATGCCTCTGGAGACATCTTTCCCACATCTGGACAGGTCTCAGTTCCAATATCAAATATGTTTAATGAATACATTCGGTTGTTCGATGAACCGGAAAAGGCAATCCATTCGGAAGTAACAGCAGCAGACAACAAGGTAGATAATATGAAGAAAGTCATAGACGAAGCTGCCAAATCATTGGAAACCGAAACACCCACTCTTAAACCATCACCTAGTACTTCAAACTCCGATTCAACGTTCCAGGGGGAGGACGATAACACTTTCCAACCATCTGGAGTTTCTATCGAGGGGGAGAATTACCATTCCGCCTCATCTGATACTCAAACAACATAACCAAAATTAACAAGCGTAACTCCAATCGAGGGGGAGACTCCTACTGCTGATTCTGTTGAAGACATAGGCTACACTTCGCCAGTCGAGGGGGAGAAGGTAATAACAAGTAATTGTTCAACTGACGAAGGTGAAGCGGATAAGTCAGATGTTGAAATTGAAGTTGAAGCATAATTAAATCCAGAATATGATCCAAGCTATCCTCCTCTTGTAAAATGGACAAAAAACCATCCCAAAGAGCAAATAATTGGTGAATCGTCTGAAAGTGTTCTTACTAGATCTCAACTGAAGGCAAAACAAACAGCATTATTCTCCAAAGTGGAATTTTGTATGTTTAACTCTTTTATCTCCAAAATAGAGCCGAAAACAGTAAATGCTGCACTCGATCATTCTGATTGGGTTCAAGCAATGCAAGATGAGCTCAATGAATTTGAAAGAAACAAAGTTTGGAGATTGATTCCCACACCGAAAGATGCCTCTGTTGTTGGATTGAAATGGGTATTTAGAAATAAGCTGGATAAAGAAGGAAATGTCATTCGTAACAAGGCTCGGTTGGTTGTAAAAGGCTACTGTCAAGAAGAAAGGATTGATTATGAAGAAACGTTTGCTCCTGTGGCACGGTTAGAGTCTGTTTGAATTTTCCTAGCATATGCTGCTCACAAGAACTTCGAAGTTTTCCAAATGGATGTCAAATGTGCATTCTTGAATGGAGAATTAGAAGAAACTGTCTATGTTGAGCAACCACCCGGTTTTGTGAATGAAAGGTATCCGGATCATTGCTATGTACTGGATAAAGCTGTCTATGGGCTAAAGCAAGCACCAAGAGCCTGGTATGAAACTCTTACTCGTTTTCTAAAAATGTCAAAGTTTAAACAAGGTTTGGTTGACCCAACCTTTTTTCGAAAGAAGGAAAGCGAACATCTAATGATTGTTCAAATTTATGTTGATGATATCATCTTCGGCTTTACGAATCCTAGCTTAACTGCTGAATTTCGGAAGTTGATGGAGACTAAATTTGAAATGAGCACAATGGGTCCGATTAACTTTTTCCTTGGTTTGAATATTAGACAGGGACCAGAGGGCATCTTTATAAACCAGGAAGCATACACTAAAAATCTGCTGACTAAGTTTGGAATGAAGGGTGATTCAAAAGTAAAGGTTCCAATGGCATTCGATACCAAGCTGACCCCATCTCTGGAGAAACCGGCTGTAGACATAACTCTTTATCGACAAATGATAGGATCCCTTATGTATCTAACAGCTAGTAGACCAGATATCATGTTCTCTGTCTGTTATTGCGTCAAGTTTCAAGCTAATCCAAGAGAACCCCACATGACTGCTGTAAAGAATATTTTCCGATATCTGAAGAAGACATCAACTCTCGGTCTCTGGTATCCAGCAAGATCTGGATTCTTCATACAAGCCTTTTCAGATGCTGATCTTGGAGGATGTGGATTGGACAGGAAAAGCACTACCGGAGGATGTCAATTCCTTGACGGAAAACTTGTCAGTTGGCAATCAAAGAAGCAAACCTGAGTTTCCTTATCCACAGCAGAAGCAGAATACATCACTGCCGCATCTTGTACCTCTCAGGTTGTTTGGATTCAAAGTCAGTTGAGAGATTATGGACTGAGTATGAAAAAGATCCCTCTCTACTGTGACTCGGAAAGTGCAATCAGGATTTGTCATAATCCAGTGCAGCATTCGAAAACTAAGCACATATCACTAAGGTACCATTTCATCAAGGATAATGTAGAAGACGGGAATGTCGAAGTTCATTATGTTCGTTCTGCTGATCAACTGACCGACATTTTTACTAAAGCCTTACCAGAAACAACCTTCAATAAAATCTTACAAGGCTTGGGTATGATGGAAGGAGAGTCGGTACCGAATCTTCAATTTTCTCCTTAAAATAAGGACGACAGAGATAGACAGAGCGCTCGGTCTATCTCTGCTCTAGTCTTTTCGAATTAAACAGAACGCTCTGTATATCTCATCTCCGTGAACCTCGGCTTCACTATGTCTGCTCTCACTAATCGTCTGAAATCTCTGTTTTTAATCTTTATTTTTATTTTTATTTTATTTTTAATTTTATTTTATTTATTTTATTTTTTTTAAATCTCCAAAAAATCCAAAAATATTTTATCTTCTGTTTTTATTTTTATTTTCTTCAGAAAATATCCAAAAATCCAAAAATATTTTTTTTCTTTTTGTTGCTTTTTTTTGTTTTGTTATTAATAGGTACGACACAAGAATAACCATTGAAAATTCTCAAAGCAGGTATGATTTAACTTTTATACAAACTAGTTAAGTGTCCCTAGAAGCATGCTGCTGTATGTTGTCTTAAAGCATCTATGATCTCGAGTAAGCCTTAATGATTCAATTGATACCCATCGTTTCTTCCAAATCAGGCTATTTTAACTCACTCACTCTAGAGCTACCTTACTCTTCTCATTTGAGTTAAGAGTTTCTCTGCTCTGTCACGCTTATCTAGCAGAAGGTACATTCGGTTCCTTAACCATCTACTTATATTCTCCATCTACCTTCGGTTCATAAATGTAACCCTTGAGACTCTCGGTCTTTACCACTGAGGTTTATGGTTACACAAAATCTGTGTTAATGATCTTAGATACGATTACCATGTTCTAAGTGAAACCCAAAATTCAACACCAATAATGAATTGACAGTGAGTGAAATACTCAAGCTTTAACTGGTTACCTGAGGAAATCTTTTTTATTTTGCGTGATCTTTTACGAAATCGTCTACAACTAAGACATTTCTTCCCAAAGAGATCCAGTTTATTTTTTTTTTATTTTTTTTGATTTCTGCTTCCTATAAGTCATAAACATAATATATCCCACCTACATGTTCAATAGATCACATCGGTCTCACAGGTACCTCTACCAACGATCGGTTTTATGTTAAAACTCGAAGTTTGGTTGGAGGAAAGCCACCCAATGCATATGATTAAAAGAAGTCTTTCATTGTTTATTGACAAACAGTTGATCGTATTTTTGGGAAACCACACAAGCACTTCAAGTCTCTCTTGACTTTGAAGGAAGTGATTCTTGCCCGGAATCCTCTGCTTTCTGTTCTCTAAAAGGACAGCACTCACACCCTATACATATTTGTTTTATTTCTTTATCTTTCACACTCTTATGCACGAAAATTAATATTTTCCAACATTCTAATTACTGATTGGTATAAGTTTTGGTTATCCGTTGTAACCAAACACAAAGTAACAGGGAATTTCAAACAGTTTGAAGATAAGATTTGGGCGCGTGAATTTGATCCGTTTCAAACCCACGCGTGCTTACATTTTCCTGGGATTAACCACCCTGTCAAATCGCGCTTTTTCAGGCGACGTTTTAGTAACCTCATCATCATGCTTTCTCTCTCCAGGCAATCGTATAAATAGGGGTGTTCGTTTTCTTTGTCATTTACCAAGTCACAGCTTATCTCTCTCACACAAAGATTAAACTGTTCATCTTCTTCTTTGTTCAACAATGGCGACCTCATCCTCCACGTATGATCAAACTGCTACATCCTCCTTGCTTACAATATGACCCAACCAAAATCTGGTCATCGAACTGAGTCCATTTGCATATGACTCATACATGTTGCATGTGGTGGAGTGTTTGAAGTATTCCCCACTGGTAATGGCCCTAACCCTAGTTGAAGCAGTTCCGATGTCGCTACTTTCTTAAGTGTACTCATCAGCGACGTATGACAAGAACAAGGATCGCATCTACTTCAATATTCACGATAAGCAATCCTCAATTTCAAAGACGAAGTTTTGTTCCCTTTTAGGGCTTACAGTTGATTCCTCCATCATCTCTCCAGATTTCATCACTATAACCCAAATTTTCACAATGTTGTACAAAATGGGGTACACCGACGTTCTTACAACGGTGGCGAAGGTCAAGAAGTCATACTTACCATCGCAGTGGAATGGGTTGCTGACTCTGCTCATCAAGGGTTTAGCGGAAAGAAGTGGTGGTTCTGATACCACTAGCAAAGGATTTCTCACCATGCTTTATGGTCTATATAACGGGATAAATCTGGATTATGGCACAATAATCTGGTCCCAAGTGGTGCAAAGTTTGAATACCACAACCCGTCATTCTGAAATCTCATGTGGTTGATTCTAGACTGTAATTACACGGAAAGCTATGGATTCTTTGGAGATTTCGGTTATGACAGACGTTCTTCTTGCTTCTATCACTACTTATCACACCACGAAGATTATTCTCTCTGATCCACGTAAGTTTCTTCATTATGGATCAATTCCTGAATCGATGTACATGTGTGTCACAGCACAAAGCACGGTGATGGATGATTACCGAAAATTAACTCTAGTTGGTCCAAGGGTCTTGTCTGCAAAACAACAAGCTGCACTGGATGCTTTGGAACAACCTGCACCCAGACGCAAGCGGGTGGTTAAAACAGAGAAAGAAGAAGTAAAGGAGATAAAGGAGAAAAAGGAGAAAGTTTCTAAGCGAAAGGCTGGTGAGGAAGCTTCTTCTCAAACAAAACAGAAGAAGGTAAAAAAGATGGCTAAAAGGCCTAAGAGATATGTGTCTCCTGAACCTGACACTGTTAAAGATCAAGCAGCAGAAACTGAGAATCCTGCAGTGTTCACCAGAGATCCTACACCACCGAGATCTCCAACCCCACCCTCATCTCCTAAAGATACTAATGTTCCATCTCCTCAACCCACAAAAATTTCAACCCCAACTTAATCACCACAACAGAAAGCTCCACTTTCTGTTCCCATAGATATACCAACCCTTCCGGTTGAAACTTCTTCTATACCAACTTCAACTATCTATACCTCTGTTCCTATCTCCACTACACCTATCACAACTTCTCTTGCAACAGAATCCATCACTACTACCATTCCCCAAATCCCAGTTGAAGTCAATGTATCTGATACAGGGGCTACTTCTGTGGTTGATCCACCTGTTTCTAAACCACCATCTCCCACCCCATCTTCTAACTCTGGTGCAACCTTGGGAGGTGATGACAAAGAGTATGATTCTTTATACTTTAGTCCTTACTGGATTCTAACTGATACAGATGCTGATGCTCCTACCAACAATCAACAGCTTCAAGAAATCAATGAAAAGCATGACCGCCTGCTTGCAGACAACAAAGCTTATAGTGGGGTTGTCATGAAAGCTTTTGTGGAAACAGCTGTTCAGCAATATACTGAAGCTATTGACCAATCCACTGCTGCAGTAAACAAGTCCACAACTTCATGTTCCGAGGCCACAGAGAAGGTTACTGAGGTTGTTCATATAACTCAGATTTTCCTTGACTCCCTCAAAGCTCATGCTGATACTAATGCAGCTAAGTACCAAGCTTATGTTGACTCCTTCTCTCAAACTCTTCAAGAAGATACTACTAAGTTTGATGCCCTTCGTGCTGATCTCAAAACAGAATCCACATCTGTGACATCCCCAATTTCACGGCCAGAAAAAACCAATTTGTTTATGCTTTGTTTTATAAAATCAGAGTAATCTTTTGATTAAAAGAGTTGCGGAATTTGTTCCCAAAACAAGATATGATAATAACTTATCAAAACATTTCTCAAAGAGAATGTATTTTCATTTAATAATAAAACCTCGGGATGTCATGTTCCGATACAGACATATAAGCATAAACAGAACTTACATTCAATTACACTAATGATTTACATCTCCTTTAATCTCTCAGTGCAAAGCAGCTTCGTATCAATACCTGTGATACAATTAAACTGAGTGGGTCAGGCTTGGGAGCCTGGTGAGCATATAGGGTTTTCAACCCACAATAATATAATTATTATATTCAATCATCAAACAATCAACCCAATTACCCATCCCCGTTATCTCCATTTATTTCTTAAGTACCTTCCCTAAGGAATTATCCTAAGGGTCATCTTCTACATCATATTTACCTCTCATCTCCTTACATCACATTTCCTTGTATGATTGTTACTAAGGAATTTTTCCTAAGGATCATCGCATGAATACGTAGTCACAACATCGCCTGGACTAGTAAGTCATAATAAGGGTTAGACTATCATCGCATGAATACATAGCCACAACATCGCCTGGACTCGTAATTCATAGTAAGGGTTAGAGTATCATCGCATGAATACGTAGCCACAACATCGCTTGGACTCGTAATTCATCACCTACAGGTTATGAGCCTGCTGGTGTTTCCACGGGGTCATCTAGAATAGTCCGTGGTCGCCATCTATACTCTGGTAGATGACTACATCGCCAAAATTCCACATCGCCGGTCAAGGTTATGGTATCTCCTCTCATCTCACATCACCTATTTATCATTACCTAATTATCATCACCTTTCTATCATCACCTATTTCTCATCACCTAATCATCATCACCTGTTTCTCATCACCTAATTATCATCACCATTATATCCTCACCTTTCTCTTATCACATTCGTTCAACACACATCAACTATTTCATCTACCCATGTTCTACCCAACATATTTGTAGATATAAATTACATATATAGTTTAAATCATTTAACACCCATATAAAAACATCAATTCCAAGCCCATCCCATATAGACAATTAATATATAACACATAGCACGTATTTCATAGCTAATGCTTTATATTTATGTGTTTAGAAGAGAGTAACCGCACACTCACACATATAAACCACAGTATATATACACATAACACGTATTTCATATAAAATACTTCATAATTATGCGTTAGAAGAAAGTAACTACACACTCACATATATAAACAACAATAAACTTAATACACTCAAACCATACTTGTATTATTATCGTGTTTATGAAAGGTAGTATACACTCACTTGATCAGAAGATGATCGGACAGCGCTACGACTTGCAGAAGTAGTATTCTTTGGTAGTTCTGGAAGATCTCCGCAAAAATCGAACTTCTCGCGGGCAGAGCTTCGGCTCGGAAACCGCACTTCTCGGGATCTTCGGGATCTCAGGACATGCTTCGGGACTCGGGAATATTAGCGGGGCTTCGGGGTACTTCTGGCATGCAAATCGATGCAAAACGGGAGAGAGAAGAGAGAAAATAGCAACCCTAAACGGCTGGCCCTTCAAATCTATTTATAGGGCAAATTTGGCCCTTGCCACGTCGTGGCAACCTTTTTCCACATCGTGGGCTTGGTCGTCACTGCATGCGTCATCCCAAGTTGCATCTGGGGGCCTCCCGGAGGTGTCAGGACACTTGCCACGTCGTGGCACTGCTTGCCACGTCGTGGTCTCTGACAGTTTTGGGGTTTCGCGCCCCGAACTTCAGAAATTCATAACTTTTGCATACGAACTCCGTTTTCGACGTTCTTTATATTGCCGCGAATGTGAGATTATGCTCTACAACTCTCGTTTAGACTCCATTGGCTAATTTTGACTTTATTTTTAATATATTATAAGTATATTACTTATATATATCTATAGTAGGCCGGGACAGGAAAACTCCGTTCGAAATTCATAACTCCTTCATCTGAACTCCGTTTTCATATGTCTTTTTATCGTTGGACTACTATCGAATGAATATTCAACTCTTGTTTAGATCACTAAGGATAGATATCTATCTACCTTAATTTCACTATTTATGTCGCGATGGGTCGCGCTGGGTCGTGTCGGTTCTGTCTCGAAACTTTGACAGGTCATAACTTCTTCGTTATAACTCGGATTTTGGCGTTCTTTATATGCACGGAAACCTTGTGACATATACTAAAACTTGGTTAAGATTAATCCTTCTAAATAATCTTCCATCAAAAAGTCAGTTTTGATGCTTATCGTCTCTAAATTGACTAGCCCGGATCTACGGGCGTTACAATTATCTCCCCCTTAGGATGATTACGTCCCGGAATCATCAACGAAATAGGATTTGTATACTGACTCCATAAATTATCTCTGCATTCTAAGTAATAACCTTGATGCTCAACCCTGCATCTGCTCTTCGTACTACATTGGACTTTAGATCGACATCTTTAAGTTACAAAATAAATACTTATTGTGGACTCCTTCTTCTTCTAAGGATAAATACATTCATTTATCTATTGTAACAAACTGATGGGCCGTGTCCTGATGACCTCTTATCGTAGTCGGACTCAATTGATATGACCACTAGTGTAACACTGATTTTTCAAACAAAATTTTTGATTTTTATAAAAGCATAATTCCATCAATATTCATAGAAACAACCCCTTTTAATTGTTCAACAAGATATTACAAAATCCCAAGATCAAGATGTCAAGCTCCAAACGTGTGTGTACGGATCAAGCCGGCGCCTTCCCACGGTCGTCACTAGCACCTGAAACAAATAACATCAACATTGTAAGCACAAAGCTTAGTGAGTTTCCCAAAATACTACATATAACACATATTAGCCACTCGAGGCTATAACTCTGTGGGTCCGTGCACCCAAACCCTGCGAACCCTCAGGTTCTAACTCTGTGAACCTTCCGGTTCTAACTCTGTAAACATGCACAGCATCAAACATATAAAGTAATGCAGTACAACACATAACATACATAGCATACAATTACTCTATCACATAACTCTGGTTACCTACTCAAGGTAAAGTATAGTGAGAAGACTCACCTCGTGTGTCTCGGTAACCCGTAACCCTGGAATCGCTAAACACTCGATCTGCCGAGCTGAAGTCCCCCTATAGCACAATATATCTCTAATTAACACTTTCCCAACTAGGGTTGACCATACCATAACAGGACAATCTAGGTCAACGCTGGTCAACGGTCAACTTGACCGGACTCGGCGAGTGCACTATAGCGACTCGGCGAGTCTGAGCGAAATCACCAATTTCCCTGGAATCCTCTCTTGACACGTCGAGCATCCCTTCCCAACTCGACGAGCTCCACCTGGCACGAGTTGTGGGGCCACCACGACTCAACTCGCCGAGTCTCAAGACTGACTCGGCGAGTCCGGTTTGACTCGGTCCACCTGTCCATCCTGACTCCCCCTTGACCCACTGAGTTCACTCATCCCAGCTCGGCGAGGCCACTCGCTGAGTGGTCGTGCAGCATTCAAGCTACTCGCCGAGTCTGTTCTTCGGACTCGGCGAGTCAGAGCCATGCACTGACTCAATCTCGCTCTAAAGGCCAGATCCAGTCCACTGATCCATAGATCCAGTCCCCCCATGCTTATTTAGCACGTAAAGTCACAATCTTGATGCATAAATAACCTCTACATGATCACAAATGATGTTTTTGACTCTACTACTTCAACACAAGGCCAAGGACTCCATTTCCACCCATAAAGCTTGATGAGTGAGGCCCTCTGGACCTCTATGGATCCAGATCCATGGTCTCAACTCAAAGAGGGAACAAAAGGGCACCAAATCACCCCATAAATGATCATATTAAGCCCTAACTTGCATCAAGTTTCACCAAACAGAAAATGGTCCGAAAATATTACCTTAAAGTGATGATCCAAGCTCCAAATCCACGAAATAGCAACCTCCTTTGCCTCCTCTTGCCTAGAGCCTCCTTCTTCTTGCTAAACAACACTCACAAGGTCAAGATTTGCTCTCAATCCTTCACCAAACGCTCAAGAACTCTAGGGACACACTCTGGGGGTTGGATGAGCGCAAATGACGGCCATAAGGCCCCTTAAATAGGCCACAAACCCGGGGATTTAGGGTTCCATAACACAGCGCAGACTCGCCGAGTCCATACCCTGGACTCGCCGAGTCCAAGCGCGCACCTTCGCTCAATCCCGCGTCCCTACTCGGCGAGTCTGAGCCCTGACTCGCCGAGTCCCTCTTACAAAATAATACAATTAAACTTACATTATACCTGGTAAAATCCGGATGTTACAACTAGGGTCGGAATAACAACCGTCTTACTAGTCATTACCGAAACAATGGTAACGACATGTTTGAATAAAATGGAATTAATTACTAGCTTCTTGGTAAGCTTGCGACTTCCCATGATCCAAGCGTGAGTCCTGTGCTTCCAGTAGTATAGATCTCCACTACTATTCACACCTACTTATACTCGTCCCAAGTATTGTCTCGTAGTCCCCAAGTCCTAAAATCACCAAACAATTTAACACATACTAATGTGTCCAATTAATCATAAAAATTCTCCTAGACTCTACTAGGACTTCTTCCATGCGTATCTTCAATCATCAACTCTACTTCAACTCGATTGGTGATGGAAATTCCAGACGGTGAGACAACTTCAAGAATTTCGCCAATCGTTCCATCATCCTGCCAATCGAAGTGGACTTCAAACGTATCGTACCCCTCTAAACGTTTCGTTATTTTACCAGACATATACTAAAGGCAAGACACCACTCTTATGATATCTTCCAATAGGTGTCATTCACTATCATAAGCCTTTCATTTCCTACATTTACTCAATTCTCTACGAGTCTTCACCATAATGTTTTGTACATCCAAGCAAACCTTCGGTGCATCAGGCAAGAATTTAAGATAAGAAAGCTTTAATTACGATACATGTATAAATCTCCTTATCACTCCGAAACTTTTACATGCTAGTCCTAATATCGTAATCATACGGTTAGAATCCTAAACACATAAGGTTTTCCAGATCCGGTTGGCAACAAACCATAGATCCAAACAAACAATTTCATATATAACAAACATATAACATTTAGCACATAAAAGCATTTTAGACATCTTTCCTAAAATATACTAGTGCTCGTGCCTAAAATATGGTAGACACTCATCTCACAATCATCACTTAGCATTCTAAGTTTAAGTCTAGAAATCCTACAAATTCCTAGTTCGCTTAAACTAAGGCTCTGATACCAACTGTGACATCCCCAATTTCATGGCCAGAAAAGACCGATTTGTTTATGCTTTGTTTTATAAAATCAGAGTAATCTTTTGATTAAAAGAGTTGTGGAATTTGTTCCCAAAACAAGATATGATAATAACTTATCAAAACATTTCTCAAAGAGAATGTATTTTCATTTAATAATAAAACCTCGGGATGTCATGTTCCGATACAGACATATAAGCATAAACAGAAATTACATTCAATTACACTAATGATTTACATCTCCTTTAATCTCTCAGTGCAAAGCAGCTTCGTATCAATACCTGTGATACAATTAAACTGAGTGGGTCAGGCTTGGGAGCCTGGTGAGCATATAGGGTTTTCAACCCACAATAATATAATTATTATATTCAATCATCAAACAATCAACCCAATTACCCATCCCCGTTATCTCCATTTATTTCTTAAGTACCTTCCCTAAGGAATTATCCTAAGGGTCATCTCCTACATCATATTTACCTCTCATCTCCTTACATCACATTTCCTTGTATGATTGTTCCTAAGGACTTTTTCCTAAGGATCATCGCATGAATACGTAGTCACAACATCGCCTGGACTAGTAAGTCATAATAAGGGTTAGACTATCATCGCATGAATACATAGCCACAACATCGCCTGGACTCGTAATTCATAGTAAGGGTTAGAGTATCATCGCATGAATACGTAGCCACAACATCGCCTGGACTCGTAATTCATCACCTACAGGTTATGAGCCTGCTGGTGTTTCCACAGGGTCATCTAGAATAGTCCGTGGTCGCCATCTATACTCCAAATCGCCGGTCAAGGTTATGGTATCTCCTCTCATCTCACATCACCTATTTATCATTACCTAATTATCATCACCTTTCTATCATCACCTATTTCTCATCACCTAATCATCATCACCTGTTTCTCATCACCTAATTATCATCACCATTATATCCTCACCTTTCTCTTATCACATTCGTTCAACACACATCAACTATTTCATCTACCCATGTTCTACCCAACATATTTGTAGATATAAATTACATATATAGTTTAAATCATTTAACACCCATATAAAAACATCAATTCCAAGCCCATCCCATATAGACAATTAATATATAACACATAGCACGTATTTCATAGCTAATGCTTTATATTTATGTGTTTAGAAGAGAGTAACCGCACACTCACACATATAAACCACAATATATATACACATAACACGTATTTCGTATAAAATACTTCATAATTATGCGTTAGAAGAAAGTAACTACACACTCACATATATAAACAACAATAAACTTAATACACTCAAACCATACTTGTATTATTATCGTGTTTATGAAAGGTAGTATACACTCACTTGATCAGAAGATGATCGGACAGCACTACGACTTGCAAAAGTAGTATTCTTCGGTAGATCTGGAAGATCTCTGCAAAAATCGAACTTCTCGTGGGCAGAGCTTCGGCTCGAAAACCGCACTTCTCGGGATCTTCGGGATCTCAGGACATGCTTCGGGACTCGGGAATATTACCGGGGCTTCGGGGTACTTCTGGCACGCAAATCGATGCAAAACGTGTCACACCCCCAAACCAAGGATGGCGGAAACGTCCGGGGGTGGAGGACTTCATGTAGAGTATCACAACAATGAGTATAATAGTGCTCAAAGTAAATACAACCAACACAAATATAATTGAAAACGTTACATCAAAGCACATGTTTACATGATTCACCTCAATTACATTATAATACAAAATGAACTGTTTGACGATTTATCATCCCATCCTCAAAACGTTGTTGATTTCCTGTTTTCACTGAATTCCTGAGAATACAAGTAGTTTTGAAAAGTGTCAACACAAAGGTTGGTGAGTTCATAAGAGATTTCGTTGGAAAAGTAAATCGTTTTCCTTGTAAAAGCGTTAGAATATGCATCCAGAAAATCCGATATTTTCTTTAAAATCTGCGTAATGTAGTCTTATGACTGAAGACCAAAATGTAAAAGTAACCTTTCTTATTAATAGAAAATGTTATGTACTTAAATGGACATGGACGCGTTTGAATTAAATGAAATTTCTGTATGTTCTCATGTTCGTTAATACTTTATATATATGTAGTCCTAAATTAGAGGACCGAGAAATAACAAGTATTGACCATACTTAAAAGTATAAATGTGGTTTCAAATGATGTGTAGTCGTAACTACCAAAACCAAAAGTGTACAGTAATATTTGTACCCATAGAGATAAAAAGTGATTTTAAATCGACATAAAACTCATTTAGGTTTTAAAAATAAAATCCCGTAAACTTATGGATTGTTATATCCCTATGTGAGTCGCTATAATCATACTATGACTATGTGAACCTGCCACGACGTTCTCAGGTGTCGCGAAAAATAAAATGACATTTGTCACCCGTAGACCTGCAGGTCCAACTGTAGCTAGCAGCAAGGTGTGGGGTGTCAAACCCAATATAGATCTATATACAAGTATCACGTTCTCCCTCAAGGAGATTCTGATTATAACTACCAGGAATTATATCCCGCACTCGGACGTACGGGGGGAGAGAGAGAGAGAGAGTCTCACAATATAGGTTAACAGGTTTACGTGAAATGTGTGTGAATATAACTCTTTCTTGTATGAATGTACCCTTTTTGTACGAGTGTGTTGGGTGATGTATCATAAACTATACCTATTATAATTTATCTAAAATGTATGTAATACGTATGAACTCTTTTATGGAAATGTATTAGTGTTATGAATTTATCAAACTATCCTTTTGATAGTTTAATATACGTGTTCTAAAATGAATGAATTATATTTATTATGAATGACTTATATTCAGTTCATGATGATAAACTAACAAAGAAACACATTCCATAATTAGAACTTATGATTATACACTTTGCTCAACATATTACAAAGTGTTATGATATTTACATGTTGTTGGCTAAATTTAGCCATTCTGCCCTGTTTTGGAAAAATCATAGAAAAATCATACGAAGTCGAAAACTAGATCCGTAAATTCTAAGAGTTCAAAAAATGTGTCTAGTTTACTCATAATTTTTATCACGATTTTTAATGACCTCCAACTTGTGTGAATAAGTCCAAAATCACAGACTGGTCCGGATTGTTGTTTGAAATGATAGGCAGTTTTGTAAAAATCACCATAAATTGTAGAAAAATCGTATGGAGATGTGAAAGTACTCATTTTAAAGCTAAAAACTTGAACAATTTGCACCTTGTACAGTTTTGAAAACAAAAATGTTTAAGATGCCCAAAACAGTCCGTGAATGGAGTTGAACTTTTCTGATGAAGGCTGTTAGAAAATTTTAGTTAAGTTCTTAGTGTTTTAACTTGTATTCCCCCCCTAAAAACTTGAGAAAACATAAAAATGTAGGGGTATGAACTCACCTTGAGTGATTTCAGTAGATAAGTGTTGAAGAAGAGAAGTGTTCAACCCAAGAACACTTGAAAAATCACTTGAAGATTCAAAACTCTAACGCTAATATGATGGAGTTTGTGTAAGATATTCATGATTTGAGTAGAATGAAGTGAAATAATCATAAGGAGGATGAATTATACTTACTAAGAGTGGAAGAACACTTGAAAATCAGCCTTGAATCTCGAAATTGGAGTGGGAAAAGTTTGAGAGAAAAGTGGTGTTTGATACTTAGTGAAATGAGAGCAAATGAGAGAAATGAGGAGAGAGGATGTTTGTTCTAGCTCTAAAAACGTGGGAATGAGTGTAATTTGAGTGTAAGGGACATTGAAATGACTTAGGTAAGGTGGGGAGGTGTGGTTAGTCAAAGAGTGGGTGTGGGGTGGTTGCTTGTGACATTGGATAAGGCAAAGTCAACACTCCACCTTTAATAATTCACCCATTTGATTTTTTTTTTATTATTTAGATAATGATTTTCATCAAAATATGTTTAAATTATGAATATTTAGAGTTTATTATGTTAAAATATAATTTCTGGAGAAAATCCCGCTTTAAAATCACGAAAAACGGGCTTAAAATGTTAAAAATATCAAAAATGGGCTAAAAGTGACAAATTTCCGAATTCTGGCCGAGGTTCGGTCTTCTGATGCTGAACCGAGAGAGAGGGAGGCAGAAACCGAGAGGGAAGAAGAGAGAGGGAGGGAACCGAGAGGGGGAGGAGAGAACAGAGGGGCGCGAAGAGACAGAGATGAGAGAAGGAGCAGAGACCGAGAGAAGAGAAGAGACAGAGAGGCGGAGTAGAGATCGAGAGGCGGGTAGAGACAGAAGTGGAGAAGCGACAGAGACCAAGGCTCGGTCCTCGCGTGCATTAGCCAACAGAGGCTCGGTCCTCGCGTGTCTTAGCCAACAGAGGCTCGGTCCTCGCATGCCACAGCCAACAGAGGCTCGGTCCTCGCGTGCCACAGCCAACAGAGGCTCGGTCCTCGCCTAAGAAGCCTCTCTTCTTGGTTTTGGTTCCTAAAGCCTATTTTCCTCGTTTTCGCCCCGTTTTGAGCCGTTTTTTACTCGGTTAAGGGTCGGAATGACCCGAATGATTCCAAAAAAGTTACGGGAAACTTTTGAGAGAGATTTGGGAGAGATTTCTCACACTTGGAGAGATTTGGGAGAGATTTGACATTCTTGGAGAGATTTCTCATACAAAGAGATATTTGTGAGAGTTTTCACATACTTGGAGAGATTTGGGAGAGATTTGACATTCTTGGAGAGATTTCTCATACAGAGAGATATTTGAGAGAGATTTCACATACTTGGAGAGATTTGGAAGAGATTTGACATTCTTGGAGAGATTTCTCATACAAAGAGATATTTGAGAGAGATTTCACATACTTAGAGGGATTTGGGAGAGATTTGACATTCTTGGAGAGATTTCTAATACAGAGAGATATTTGAGAGAGATTTCGCGTACTTGGAGAGATTTGGGAGAGGTTTAACATAGAGAGAGATAGAGTGAAAACGATTGAGAGAGGTTCCGTGTTCGGCATCGCAATGCATGGTTTGTAAACTCTGTCAAGCCTTGTTTAAGGATCTTACACACTCCCGATGAGTATGCAACATTGTTTTATCGGTTTGGCTCGCCACGTACTACCGTTTTAGGTTAAGGAGATCTAGATGTTCGCACTTTTTGCTTTATGATTTCTCATTAGAATAGAAGTTATGTAGAAGTTTCATAGTGTGAATTTTAGTACTCATGGGCAAATTGAGTCAAATGGTTTGACTTGCTGACTTTAGCTGACTTTAGTTGACTTTGACATGATCGAAATTTGACGGTTGTCACATCATCCCCCCGTTAAAGGGAATTTCGTCCCGAAATTTGAATTTAGGCAAGGAGTAGGCATGAATAATCAAGCTGAGAAGTGAGGATACTTCCTAATCGACTAATTCTCGCGCTCCCATGTGACTCTAGGTCCTTGGTTAGTATTCCAGCGAACTTTCACTAATGGGAAATGGCGTTGTTTCATCCGCTTGACCTCGATCCATGGTCACCATGGTTCTTCTAAGAAGGTGAGGCTCTTGTGGAACTCGATCTCATCGAGGGGAATTGCAAGAGTCTCGTCGGATAGATACTTCCTGTAAATTTTGGGACGTGTTGGGTAGGGTGTACTTTACCAAGCTCGCAGGAGTAGATTGAAGTAGTGAGTTACATGGCTGATTCTGACAAGAATTTCGGAAGACACAATTATTTGGGATATTGGCTTTCCATGCTTTCCGAAGCGTACTAAGCCTTCCCAGAGTGAGTGTTTCTAGAGGAATTTGGTCGGTTATACCGGCGTTCTAAAGGTTTCTTCCTCTTGCTTCTCTTCCTGTCAAGGGTTGCTCCCTTTAGGGTCAAAGTTGGGAGGGGGTCCGTATTTTTCGAGAAGTTCCAAAGGAACTAAGATGGTAGATCAGCGAGACCCAGAATTTTGGCGTATTTCTGCTAACACCTTCGGTGCTGACTGTTTCTCAACGGTTTTGATCAATTGAAAGGGTCCTTATGAATTTCCACCTTGGTAACGATGTGTCTTGCAAATTGAACTCCTCAATTCCAAAACTCGTATCTAGAGAACTTCGGGTAATACTTCTCTGATCGTATTTCTTCCGTGGTTTGTTGTAGCTGCTCTCCTTGGTTTCCTTCTTACTACGAGGGTAGATAAGTAATTCATTTGTAATGACGATGATGAACTGATCCTAGCAAGAAGGGTATATCCTATTTATTACGTTCATGACTCCAACGAGTGGTTTGGTCCTATCCGAGGGTTATCACTATGAACTTTCAGCGTCTGCATCGAAATTGGAGGATTGTTCACGGATATCCTTCTTCAATACTCGTGACTGGTGATGTTCAGATCTTAGGTCCAATTCCTGAAGGGTACCTCGTTTCTTGAGGTTGGTCGGCCTATTCGTCAATGCGAGGCAGATAGTAAAGGTTTCTATTAGAGATGTTGTCGGGGCCTCTGAAATCGATGGAATTGTGAGCAATTTGTCTTTCTAATTTGAAGAATAAGACGAGAGCTTTTCAGGGTGAGAAACTTGGTTCTTCAATTTCATTGTTGAGTAGTTCGACAGGTTTTCCCTGACAGCTCTTGTAGCTGGGTAGGAAGTATGTGGGTTTGGTTCACGCGACTATGACTTTTTGAATGGTAGGACATTTACTCGTCCTTCTGGGCAACCTTAGCCCGAAGCTCATGGCAGGACTCGTACTCTATCTGTCCCAAGCTTCTATGCTTGAATTTTGTCTGCTACATGCGCGACATTCCCGAAGGTCTCCCGTATATACATGTGATAAGGCTTCGGGAAGTATGACACTCCTCTGGTTCGTGTTTTGGAGTTCCACAGCGAGAGATGACCCAAAGGTCCGTGCTGGGTGTTTATGAGAGATGATAGTTTCGATATTCAGGGGTTAGGCAAAAGGCCCTTTTGTAGTCGTTTAATCAGGAAGACGAGGGCAATACCAATCAAAATTGGAATACGACAACACTATCTTTTTAGATAACATGAGATAAGTTGTATTCAAAGGAAGAGATCAATAGAGTGATAGAGTGTCCTGTATTTCTTTTCTGTGTGTTCCGTTTTGTTTGATGTCATGATTATTGTAGATGATTCCTACCACAGTGTCTAGCACTAGTAGTGGGTATGTTTTCGATAGCCAGTAATGATACTTGATATCATGATTCCTGACAGGTCTCCTTACGATCGAGCGGTATATGATTTGTCGTATGTAAATTGACATCGTGCAATCGTCGAGTGGGTGACCCCACTCAACCCCTACTACTAGACATGGAATCGGAGTCAGGATGGAATTATCTGTTTCAAGACTTTAGTATTTTGGTGTAACAGCCCGGAATTTCAGGTATTGATTTAAAACTATTTTTGGGGCATTTTAGGAGGGGACTCGGCGAGTTGGTGCCTGACTCGCCGAGTAGGACCACAGACTTGGTCGCGGATTCGCGACTGGACTCGACGAGTCCATTAGGGACTCGGCGAGTCGACGCTGTTCAGCAGAAACCCTAGCCGTTTGGTTTTGGATCGTATATAACGCCTCTTAGGCCGTCATTGTTCGTTTTTGCTTACTGAGAAGAACCCTAGAACGATTGTGTGCATCTGGAACAAGGATTGAAGACCATTGTTGGGTTTGGAAGAGTTGTGTGCAAGGAAGAGGAAGGTTTAGCTAAAGGAACAGCAAGAGAATCACGTTCTGAGGATTGGGGACACAGAAAGTGCATCAATCAGGTAATATCTCGGATTTCGTTCTTCTGTGATTGATGTGTAAATGAAGTTAGGGTTTATAGAACCTATTTGATGATTAGATGGATTATTATGTTGTTACCCAAGTGTTTATACCCCAGTAATAGGATGTTTAGAGGTCCAGATAGTCCCATGAGTGTGTATTTCGGGATCATATGTGTTTCAGGAAGCAGTTGATCGACTGCATGGCATGGACTCGCCGAGTCGGATGAGCAGACTCGGCGAGTAGCTTGAAGATTCACTGGGACTCGCCGAGTTGTTCTTCGGACTCGGCGAGTGGAGTCGGGGTGGCCCCGCGATTCTTCCACGACGACCTCGTCGAGTCAAGAGGGATACTCGACGAGTAGAAAGGAGAACAACAGGAAAATTGGGGAGGACGTCTAGACTCGCCGAGTTGCCTTTGCACTCGACGAGTCCGGTCAAGTTGACCGTTGACCAGAGTTGACCTGCATGTAAATTCTTAGGGTCAATTGTCTTGAATGATAAGAGTATTAATAAGGGTATATGGTATTATAGGGAGTCTGCAGATCGGCGGATCGAGTGCGAGTAGTTTCAAGAGTTGATAGCTTACATTACCACGAGGTGAGTCTTCTCACTATACTGTACCCGGAAGGGTATCTATGTGTGACCGGAAGGTCGGATATGTTATGTGTTATATATGTGCTATAATTGAAAAGGTAGTTGCTATGCATGCTATGTATGTTCTATGAGCCGGAAGGCAAAGTATTATGTGACAGAAAGGTCAGGTATGTTATATGATATATGTGCTATATGCGTTTAAGTAATTGTACTATGTGTTGCATATGTTTGTGGGCCGGAAGGCAATATGTTACGGGCCGGAAGGCAATATGTTACGGGCCGGAAGGCAATATGTTATGGGCCGGAAGGCAAAATATTATGGGCCGGAAGGCGTTGTACTGTGGACCGTAAGGTTCGGGCCTGGAAAGGCGTATATGTGTAGTGGTATACTGGGGAACTCACTAAGCATTTATGCTTACAAGTTGTTATGTATGTGTTTCAGGTACTAGCGAGGACCGTGGGAAGGCGCCGGCATGATGCATACACACTGCTGCTATTTGAGATCTTGGGGATTTTATATTTGTATTTGATATGAAACATGAAATAAATATTATTGGTTGAATGAAACTACTTTATTTTAAATGAAAATTTTATTTGAAAATTTGCGTTGTTACAATTGGTATCAGAGCCTTGGTTTGAGGGATTCGGGTGTACCTTCGGGTGTAACTGAACTCAAACCGAGGATTTGGGGAAAAATCTTTAAAAAATAATAAATACATAAACTTTTATAAATGGTAAAGTGGTAAACAAGAAAGGAGCAGTGTATACGAGCAGCCAGCGCCCGAACGGTAAAGATCCCCAGAATACCTTACAATGTTATGTTATGCACTGAATTATGAATTGTTATGCATGCTAGAAGACTAGGTATACATGATAGGACTAGAATGGCCTGTTTTGTGATGCCTTAGTCTAGGAAGATTGCTTATATGAGATATTCGGTAGCGTGCAGGTGGGTAGTGCATATTAGAAGTAGAGTACTCACTATTCGGGGTTCGGGGAAGAAGATTTGGGACGAATGCTGATACGGTGTGGTCGGTAGTATTGGGCCCGTACTACCGAAGACACCGGGTCGGTGGGCGACCCAAGTAAGAATCCCTGGATGTTGGAGACTGAGTAGGGTTGCGTTATCGAGTGCAACTGTACTTGATGGAGTCTCTGATAATCTTATGTTATATTTCAGAGACATTATGGTTACGACACGCCACGGAGCGAGTTCGAGCAGTATGAGTGACGAGGAGATTCGTCAGATGATTCAGGAGGAGGTAGCTGCGGCGGTTCGGGCTGAGATCCCGGAGATGTTTGGGTCCATTAAGACCACCCTGATGGAGGAGTTTGAGGAATGGTACGCCGCACTGACTGAAGCTGCAGTCGCTGCCGCTACCGCAGCTGTGGCCGCTGCTAGGCCGCAAGGGGGTGATTCGTTGCTATTCCGGGAATTCAGCAACACGAAACCCCCTGAGTTCGATGGGACGCAGGATCCGATTGCGGCAATGAGGTGGATCGCCGACATTGAGGGGTGCTTCTATACTTGCTCATGCCCGGAGCACCTGAGGGTACGGTTCGCCTTGAACCAGCTCCGTCTGGGAGCGAAGGATTGGTGGAAGTTCGTAACGGCGAACTTCACTCTGGCGGAGATTTCAGCGGTGACATGGGAGAGGTTTACTGAGATGTTCAGGGATGAGTACGTTCCCCCAGTGGAGAGGGAACGATTGATTCAGGAGTTCTTGACCCTTAAGCAGGGTACTGATTCCGTTGCGGTGGTTACACGGAAGTTTCACGAGAGGGCGATGTTCTGCCCCGAGTTGGTGTCTACAGAGCAGTCACGGATGAGTCGGTACTTGGGCGTGTTGAGGAGGGATATCCGGGAGTTTGTGTCAAACTCCACCTATCGTACTTTTACTGAGCTTCAGGCGAACGCCAGGAAGCGCGAGATCGAGTTAGAGACCCAGGCCAGGGAGGAGGCCGAGTCTCGGCGGGCGGACCGGCGACCAGCTCAGTTTCAGCCGGCAGCCAAGCGGACCAAGTCCGATGATTCGAGGATGGGAGGTTCGAAGGGCCGAACTTGCGGAAAGTGCGGCAAGAGTCATGAGGGGGCGTGTCGAGCGGGGGGTTGCTACAAGTGTGGCAAGGAAGGACACATTGCCAGGGATTGCCCTAAGGGGTTTATGGTTTGCTTTCATTGCAACCAGACAGGCCATCGGAAGGCCGAGTGCCCGCAGCTTCGTCAGGGATCTACACCTACTACCAGGACTACCGAGACACGACCGGCGAAGGTCGAGGCCCCGAGGGCTCGTAGGAGAGCCTTTCAGCTGACTGCGGAGGAGGTCCGCGCTGCACCCGATGTTGTGGAAGGTATACTGTAATTCGCGTATTTATTTAAAGTTGAAATGTTATGCTTATGTTAATATATGTGTAGGTACTTTTCTTGTGAACTCTATGCCTGCTCTTGTGTTATTTGATTCGGGTGCGAGTAGATCCTTTGTATCTTTAGCTTTTAGTCAGCATATCAGCATTAGTCGTGAACCGTTAAGTTGGCCTCTGAGCGTTTCTATAGCGGCCGAGAGGGTGGTTTGTGATACGGAGGTTCTTCGGGGATGCGTACTAGAGATTTTTGGGGTTGCGTTTCCGATTGACCTAATTCCTATTGCGATGGGTGATGTCTGTGTCATCGTGGGCATGGACTGGTTGAGCCGATTCAGCACCGTCATCGACTGTGAGCGCCAGCTGGTGACTATACGTGACCCTAGTGGGGGAGTTCTTACGATGTACGGAGAGGGTACCCGTTCGGGATCAGCTTTTTGTTCGGCCGCTAGGGCGAGGCAATGCCTACAGCAGGGATGTAGAGGTTTTGTGGCGTATGTGATGGATACGCGGGAGGCTTCCGAGAGACCGAGGACAGTGGAGGAGGTTCCAGTGGTGCGCGAGTTTTCAGATGTTTTTCCTGAGGAGTTTCCGGGAATACCTCCTGCGAGGCAAGTAGAGTTTGGTATCGATCTGATTCCGGGGGCTGCGCCTATTGCGAAGGTGCCTTATCGTCTTGCACCTCCAGAGATGCAAGAGTTGTCCTCGTAAATCCAGGAGTTGCTGGGGAAGGGATTTATTCGGCCGAGTAGCTCACCGTGGGGAGCACCGATTCTATTCATCAAGAAGAAGGATGGTTCACACCGGATGTGTATTGATTACCGGGAGTTAAGCAAGGTGACGGTCAAGAACCGCTATCCGTTACCGAGGATCGATGATCTATTCGATCAGTTGCAAGGGGCATCTTGGTTTTCCAAGATCGATCTGAGATCAGGGTACCATCAGGTAAGAGTGCGAGATGAGGACGTCCAGAAGACAGCATTCAGGACGCGGTATGGGCATTACGAGTTCGTGGTGATGCTTTTCGGGCTCACCAATGCCCCGGTAGTGTTCATGGACCTCATGAACAGGGTATGCAGGCCGATGCTGGATCGGTCTGTGATTGTATTTATCGACGACATCCTAGTATATTCGCGAACTAGAGAGCAGCATGAGGGACATTTGAGGGAGGTCCTTGAGGTACTGAGGTCGGAGAAGCTATATGCAAAATTCTCCAAATGTGACTTCTGGTTGCGGGAGGTCCAATTTCTTGGACATGTTGTTAATCAGGCAAGGATATTGGTCGATCCGGCCAAGGTGGAAGCAGTGATGAGTTGGGAGGCACCGAAGTCACCTTCCGAGATCAGAAGTTTCCTTGGGTTGGCGGGGTACTATCGGAGGTTTATTAGGGACTTCTCCAAGATCATGGTACCGCTCACCAGATTGACCCGGAAGGGTGTTACATTCTCATGGGGACCCGAGCAGCAGACTTCCTTCGAGACACTTCGTCAGAGGCTGTGCGAAGCCCCGGTATTAGCTCTCCCGGAAGGGATGGAAGATTTTGTCGTATATTGCGACGCATCGATTTCGGGACTGGGTGCGGTGTTGATGCAGAGAGGGCATGTGATAGCTTATGCGTCGAGACAGCTGAAGCCTCATGAGGCGAGATATCCCACACATGATTTAGAGTTGGGGGCAGTGGTGTTCGCTCTCAAGATATGGTGTCACTACCTGTACGGGGTTCGTTGTACTATATACACGGACCATAAGAGTTTGAAGTATTTGATGGATCAACCCAACCTAAATATGCGTCAGAGGAGATGGTTGGACGTGGTTAAGGATTATGACTGTGAGATCCTATACCACCCAGGCAAGGCTAATGTGGTAGCCGATGCATTGAGTCGTAGAGCGGAGAGCACTCCATTACGAGACGTATGTTTGAGACTGACAGTGATGACCCCGATATTGGATGCTATTCGTGGGGCGCAGGCCGAGGCTGTGAGATCCGAGATGCAGAAGAAAGAGAGAGTCGTTGGGTTAATTTCAGAGTTCGTTAAGGATGGACGAGGACTTTTGACGTTTCAGGGTCGGATTTGGGTACCATTCGTGGGCGGTACGCGTACTATTTTGATGGAGGAGGCTCATAGATCGAAATTCTCGATCCATCTCGGTGCTACGAAGATGTATTTGGACTTGAGGAAGGAATATTGGTGGCCTTGTATGAAGAGAGATGTCGCATGGTTCGTTGAGAGGTGTTTGACTTGCCGTAGGGTTAAAGCCGAGCACCAGAGACCGCATGGTAAGTTGCAGCCCTTGGAGATTCCTGAGTGGAAGTGGGAGCAGATTACTATGGATTTCATCACCAAATTGCCAAGAACTGCTAGGGGAGTCGATGCAATTTGGGCGATTGTGGATAGATTGACGAAGAGTGCACACTTCCTTGCCATTAGCGAGAGTTCATCAGCGGAGAAGTTAGCGGAGTTATATGTGAGAGAGGTAGTATCTCGGCATGGAGTGCCGATCTCGATTGTTTCAGACCGTGATGTACGTTTCACTTCCAGGTTCTGGAAGAAATTTCATGAGGAGCTGGGTACTAAACTGCATTTTAGTACCGCATACCATCCCCAGACCGACGGGCAGAGCGAGCGGACGATTCAGACATTGGAGGACATGCTTCGAGCGTGTGTGTTAGACTTCGGGGGTAGCTGGGATGCGTATTTACCCTTGGCAGAGTTTTCCTACAACAACAGCCATCATTCGAGCATTGGTATGCCACCTTTTGAGTTGTTGTATGGTAGGAGGTGTCGGACCCCCATTTGCTGGGGAGAGGTGGGTCAGAGAGTGATGGGCAGTACAGAGATCGTACTCCAGACGACAGAGCAGATTCAGCAGGTTAGGCAGAGGTTATTGACCGCCCAGAGCCGACAGAAGAGTTATGCGGACAGACGCCGGTCCGAGCTGGAATTCCAGGTTGGCGACTTCGTTCTCCTGAAGGTTTCTCCTTGGAAGGGAGTGATCCGGTTCAGAAAGAGGGGCAAGTTGGGGCCCCTGTTCATAGGTCCATTTCGTGTAATTGCAAGGGTAGGTCGGGTAGCTTATCGGTTGGAGTTGCCTGCAGAGCTGGGTCAGATTCACAATACCTTTCACGTATCACAGTTGAGGAAGTGTATAGCCGATGAATCGGCGGTGGTTCCGTTAGAGGATATTCAGGTGGATGCGAGCCTGAATTACGCCGAGAGACCAGTAGCTATCAGGGATCGGAAGATCAAGGTTCTGCGGAACAAGGAGGTACCTCTGGTGTTGGTTCAGTGGCAACACCGGAAAGGATCGGAGATGACTTGGGAGCCGGAGTGTGAAATGCGGGAGCAACATCCGGAGTTATTCGCAGAGTGAGACTTCGAGGGTGAAGTCTAGTTCTAGTGGGGGAGAGTTGTAACAGCCCGAAATTTCAGGTATTGATTTAAAACTATTTTTGGGGCATTTTAGGAGGGGACTCGGCGAGTTGGTGCCTGACTCGCCGAGTAGGACCACAGACTTGGTCGCGGATTCGCGACTGGACTCAACGAGTCCATTAGGGACTCAGCGAGTTGATGCTGTTCAGCAGAAACCCTAGCCGTTTGGTTTTGGATCGTATATAACACCTCTTAGGCCGTCATTGTTCGTTTTTGCTTACTGAGAAGAACCCTAGAACGATTGTGTGCATCTGGAGCAAGGATTGAAGACCATTGTTGGGTTTGGAAGAGTTGTGTGCAAGGAAGAGGAAGGTTTAGCTAAAGGAACAGCAAGAGAATCACGTTCTGAGGATTGGGGACACAGAAAGTGCATCAATCAGGTAATATCTCGGATTTCGTTCTTCTGTGATTGATGTGTAAATGAAGTTAGGGTTTATAGAACCCATTTGATGATTAGATGGATTATTATGTTGTTACCCAAGTGTTTATACCCCAGTAATAGGATGTTTAGAGGTCCAGATAGTCCCATGAGTGTGTATTTCGGGATCATACGTGTTTCAGGAAGCAGTTGATCGACTGCATGGCATGGACTCGCCGAGTCGGATGAGCAGACTCGGCGAGTAGCTTGAAGATTCACTGGGACTCGCCGAGTTGTTCTTCGAACTCGGCGAGTGGAGTCGGGGTGGCCCCGCGATTCTTCCATGAGGACCTCGTCGAGTCAAGAGGGATACTCGACGAGTAGAAAGGAGAACAACAGGAAAATTGGGGAGGACGTCTAGACTCGCCGAGTCGCCTTTGCACTCGACGAGTCCGGTCAAGTTGACCGTTGACCAGAGTTGACCTGCATGTAAATTCTTAGGGTCAGTTGTCTTGAATGATAAGAGTATTAATAAGGGTATATGGTATTATAGGGAGTCTGCAGATCGGCGGATCGAGTGCGAGTAGTTTCAAGAGTTGATAGCTTACATTACCACGAGGTGAGTCTTCTCACTATACTGTACCCGGAAGGGTATCTATGTGTGACAGGAAGGTCGGATATGTTATGTGTTATATATGTGCTATAATTGAAAAGGTAGTTGCTATGCATGTTATGTATGTTCTATGGGCCGGAAGGCAAAGTATTATGTGACAAAAAGGTCAGGTATGTTATATGATATATGTGCTATATGCGTTTAAGTAATTGTACTATGTGTTGCATATGTTTGTGGGCCGGAAGGCAATATGTTACGGGCCGGAAGGCAATATGTTACGGGCCGGAAGGCAATATGTTACAGGCCGGAAGGCAATATGTTATGGGCCGGAAGGCAAAATATTATGGGCCGGAAGGCGATTATCTCATGGGCCGGAAGGCGTTGTACTGTGGACCGTAAGGTTCGGGCCAGGAAAGGCGTATATGTGTAGTGGTATACTGGGGAACTCACTAAGCATTTATGCTTACAAGTTGTTATGTATGTGTTTCAGGTACTAGCGAGGACCGTGGGAAGGCGCCGGCATGATGCATACACACTGCTGCTATTTGAGATCTTGGGGATTTTATATTTGTATTTGATATGAAACATGAAATAAATATTATTGGTTGAATGAAACTACTTTATTTTAAATGAAAATTTTATTTGAAAATTTGCATTGTTACATTTGGTTTTAAATTAACCCCGATGATGGACAAGGTCATCATAACTTACAAGTAATGCTCCTAAGGCCACATATGAATGTCTTTGGTTTGATTTGTATGAGAGAGAAATTATTTTAGCTACTTTTTAGAAGGAAGGTTACTTTAGTAAGCGTACCAAATTCATTACAAACATATAGTACTTAAACGTATTGTCGTTGGGAACATTACAAAAGTCCTAACATGGTTCCCTTGCTGCTCTTGTTGGTGTGTTCATCACATTCCTCCTGTTCCTTCGTCATTCTTCTCAGTTGGACATTCTCTCTTGAAGTGTCCCGTTTCACCGCATAGGTAGCATACTGGGCCTATCTTGGTGCAGTTGATTGAAGGGAGGTGATGGGCCGGGGCCCTACAGAAACGAACGGTATGCCCTTTCCTGTTGCAGTTTTTATAGTGCATCTCCCGGCAAGCCCCATGGTGATGAAAGCCACATTTGTTGCACTTTGGGAGTGATCCCTCATATGGTCTGGCAGGCATTTGGGTGGCAGACCCCGAGGCTAGTGTCGAGGCATGTGTCATGACTGCTGTTGTAATGGTAGGGGCGGCCCTAGGTTGTTGTCTTTTAGTGTATCCCTTAGATTGGTGGCGCTCTTTCATGTCCCAAAACTTTCTCTTCTTGTTCGTAGGTTCGTGGCCTGGGGTATTTTTGTTGGTAGGTACCCATTGGTGTCCCTGATTGTTACCACAATTTGTATTGTTAGTACCGCTTCCACCCCTGTTGACGTTGTTAGTATTGAAATGCACCATGACGGCTGCCACGGCTGCCGTGACTGCAGCTTGAAAAGTAGCAGCGTCTATCTGAAGTGTTGGCGCCTTGCTAGTTGGTTTGTCTCCTCTTGGTGAAGACATAGCTCTGTTTCATGACGAAAAACGACTTCGTTAGTGGAAATGATTGTCTTAAGTGCATCCTTACAATTTATATTTACGCATATAAATTTTTGCACATTACTATACTATCCTTAGTGTTTCTGCTAACGCTCCCGAGATGGAGTTATGGCAGTAGGTAGGAGTAGGTTTCATACGGACGTTAAGCTTTACTCCTCTTAGAATCATGTTTGTCCGAACACACTTGGCTGAGGAATTTTGATGGGATCCGGTGCATTAGTGCTGGTATGATCGCACCCATGGATCTATGAAGAAGAAACTTCTCAACAAATGCTTAAAGGTGAGACGATAATGAATTTCTAGAATGGCTATATGTCGCGAGTTTTCTAACTAAGTTTATCTCATATCGATTTGTATCAAAGTTCGGTTGTTTAGGGTGTTCTGGAAACAATTTATAACGAGATTCTTTGTATAATAAACTCATGTATTTTAGTAGCTTTGTATCCAAGTGAAACCTTATACTTGACCCAAGCTAAGTCCTTATCACGACCTATTGATGTATGCTTAGTTATATAATTAAGGCTAGATAGTCCTTCGAGTCTGTTAGGTACATCCTAAGCCCATCTTGTTAATATGACTCTAGAAATCATGGTTTCAGCGAAAATTTTGACCTCGATGCAGGTCTACTTCACATTTGTGCATGGGCGGGCTCTGATAGTAGATAGATTTCTCGATTAGTATGACCACTTAATTTGTAGTGTCGTGATTTTACTTACAATAGAGTAGCACCAGCGCATACTTATGAAGCTAATTTACCAGGTATGGTGAGCGGCATGAACTCTACTTACGATGATCCATCCCTTGTGATGCCTGAGGCAAGGTCGATGCAATTTTGTAGCTTTGCCAATCAACGCTTGGCTACAATCATCCTTTCTTTGAATGCTGTGTGTCCTACCCCGTTACTCTCTTTCCTCTTCACGAGTGGCAATAAGGTCCTAAAAAGAGAGTTGGTCTCGGGAATAGTAGTATAATTCTGAGTCACCGGTACATGAGATGGTGGGGTCTATAGTAGCGCGCAGTTTTCTGAACTCAGATTGTAGTCTTCCTGTTTTGATCCACGATGATCGCGATCCACCGGGTCTTTGTCGGGAGGGCCCTGTCCGTCAGTCCCCCGTGGTTGAGGTCATAGCACCCTCGTTGGTCTCCACATGGTGGTTGTTTTCATTGTTGTCGACATTCATCCCTCGATCACGATTATCCAAAGGGGTACAGGTTTGATATAGTCGAAACGGTTCGCGGAACCCTTGCTATGCATGCAGGATTGATTACCTCCGGTCCCGCTTATGATTCTTCTCATAATCATTCACTATTCCTCGAGTTCGGATTAGGAAAGTAAGGGTCGTCCGGTAAGTAGGATTTTGCTATGCCGTATTTGCGAGAATAGAAGTGGAGAAGATAAGTACTATGCATCTAACTCTATTATCACTTACTTATAGGGGGTGATCCTTATTAGTTACTTCTATAATGACATAGTGCATACTAATTACATATAACAAGATACGATAGACCTTTGAATAAGTGATCCCACTCTAGGTCCACATCCAAACAAGGAAAAGGAAGTAAAGTAATGACCACAAATTCTAAGTCTATAATTTCTAAGTTATATATAACCTTAAAGTATCCACTTAGGGACTATAGACCTATTAATAAGGATCTATTTAGTTTTCATATAAGTTATGATATTACAAAATACTCCTATAGTATTTTAAACTCATGTTCTGTTCTAATGTTCTCATTGTGGTAGTGTTGGTAAGTTTTTAGACTTGTTGCCATATCACAACTATTCTTGGGCATGTGCTAATCACTCCTCGGACCAGCATAGTTGATCAGGCTATGCCATTCCCAAGACTGACCATACATCCCCGAGTTTACCTGTGATATTCAACAATCATTACTTTTGTTTTATTCTAGAGTGGTGCTGACCTTAATATGTATGTATGCATGCATACCTTTAATAAGAAACTATTTATTTCTAAAAGTATAGTTGTTTTGAAACTTTAAATCAGAGACTTAGTCCCAATGCATTTATAGTTTGTATATCTTATGTGGTTTGATATACTGAGTTCACTATAAACAATGCTCTGATACCAATCTGTCACACCCCCAAACCAAGGATGGCGGAAACGTCCGGGGGTGGAGGACTTCATGTAGAGTATCACAACAATGAGTATAATAGTGCTCAAAGTAAATACAACCAACACAAATATAATTGAAAACATTACATCAAAGCACATGTTTACATGATTCACCTCAATTACATTATAATACAAAATGAACTGTTTGACGATTTATCGTCCCATCCTCAAAACGTTGTTGATTTCCTGTTTTCACTGAATTCCTGAGAATACAAGTAGTTTTGAAAAGTGTCAACACAAAGGTTGGTGAGTTCATAAGAGATTTCGTTGGAAAAGTAAATCGTTTTCCTTGTAAAAGCGTTAGAATATGCATCCAGAAAATCCGATATTTTCTTTAAAATCTGCGTAATGTAGTCTTATGACTGAAGACCAAAATGTAAAAGTAACCTTTCTTATTAATAGAAAATGTTATGTACTTAAATGGACATGGACGCGTTTGAATTAAATGAAATTTCTGTATGTTCTCATGTTCGTTAATACTTTATATATATGTAGTCCTAAATTAGAGGACCGAGAAATAACAAGTATTGACCATACTTAAAAGTATAAATGTGGTTTCAAATGATGTGTAGTCGTAACTACCAAAACCAAAAGTGTACAGTAATATTTGTACCCATAGAGATAAAAAGTGATTTTAAATCGACATAAAACTCATTTAGGTTTTAAAAATAAAATCCCGTAAACTTATGGATTGTTATATCCCTATGTGAGTCGCTATAATCATACTATGACTATGTGAACCTGCCACGACGTTCTCAGGTGTCGCGAAAAATAAAATGACATTTGTCACCCGTAGACCTGCAGGTCCAACTGTAGCTAGCAGCAAGGTGTGGGGTGTCAAACCCAATATAGATCTATATACAAGTATCACGTTCTCCCTCAAGGAGATTCTGATTATAACTACCAGGAATTATATCCCGCACTCGGACGTACGGGGGGAGAGAGAGAGAGTCTCACAATATAGGTTAACAGGTTTACGTGAAATGTGTGTGAATATAAATCTTTCTTGTATGAATGTACCCTTTTTGTACGAGTGTGTTGGGTGATGTATCATAAACTATACCTATTATAATTTATCTAAAATGTATGTAATACGTATGAACTCTTTTATGGAAATGTATTAGTGTTATGAATTTATCAAACTATCCTTTTTATAGTTTAATATACGTGTTCTAAAATGAATGAATAATATTTATTATGAATGACTTAGTTTCAGTTCATGATGATAAACTAACAAAGAAACATATTCAATAATTAGAACTTATGATTATACACTTTGCTCAACATATTACAAAGTGTTATGATATTTACATGTTGTTGGCTAAATTTAGCCATTCTGTCCTGTTTTGGAAAAATCATACGAAGTCGAAAACTAGATCTGTAAATTCTAAGAGTTCAAAAAATGTGTCTAGTTTACTCATAATTTTTATCACGATTTTTAATGACCTCCGACTTGGGTGAATAAGTCCAAAATCACAGACTGGTCCGGATTGTTGTTTGAAATGATAGGCAGTTTTGTAAAAATCACCATAAATTGTAGAAAAATCGTATGGAGATGTGCAAGTAGTCATTTTAAAGCTAAAAGCTTGAACTATTTTCACCTTGTACAGTTTTGAAAACAAAAATGTTTAAGATGCCCAAAACAGTCCGTGAATGGAGTTGAACTTTTCTGATGAAGGCTGTTAGAAAATTTTAGTTAAGTTCTTAGTGTTTTAACTTGTATTCCCCCCCCTGAAAACTTGAGAAAACATAAAAATGTAGGGGTATGAACTCACCTTGAGTGATTTCAGTAGATAAGTGTTGAAGAAGAGAAGTGTTCAACCCAAGAACACTTGAAAAATCACTTGAAGATTCGAAGCTCTAACGCTAATATGATGGAGTTTGTGTAAGATATTCATGATTTGAGTAGAATGAAGTGAAATAATCATAAGGAGGATGAATTATACTTACTAAGAGTGGAAGAACACTTGAAAATCAGCCTTGAATCTCGAAATTGGAGTGGGAAAAGTTTGAGAGAAAAGTGGTGTTTGATACTTAGTGAAATGAGAGCAAATGAGAGAAATGAGGAGAGAGGATGTTTGTTCCAACTCTAAAAACGTGGGAATGAGTGTAATTTGAGTGTAAGGGACATTGAAGTGACTTAGGTAAGGTGGGGAGGTCTGGTTAGTCAAAGAGTGGGTGTGGGGTGGTTGCTTGTGACATTGGATAAGGCAAAGTCAACACTCCACCTTTAATAATTCACCCATTTGATTTTTTTTTTTTTTTTATTATTTAGATAATGATTTTCATCAAAATATGTTTAAATTATGAATATTTAGAGTTTATTATGTTAAAATATAATTTCTGGAGAAAATCCCGCTTTAAAATCACGAAAAACGTGCTTAAAATGTTAAAAATATCAAAAATGGGCTAAAAGTGACAAATTTCCGAATTCTGGCCGAGGTTCGGTCTTCTGATGCTGAACCGAGAGAGAGGGAGGCAGAAACCGAGAGGGAAGAAGAGAGAGGGAAGGAACCGAGAGGGGGGAGGAGAGAACAGAGGGGCGCGAAGAGACAGAGAGGAGAGAAGGAGCAGAGACCGAGAGAAGAGAATAGACAGAGAGGCGGAGTAGAGACCGAGAGGCGGGTAGAGACAGAAAGTGGAGAAGCGACAGAGACCGAGGCTCGGTCCTCGCGTGCATTAGCCAACAGAGGCTCGGTCCTCGCGTGTCTTAGCCAACAGAGGCTCGGTCCTCGCGTGCCACATCCAACAGAGGCTCGGTCCTCGCGTGCCATAGCCAACAGAGGCTCGGTCCTCGCCTAAGAAGCCTCTCTTCTTGGTTTCGGTTCCTAAAGCCTATTTTTCTCGTTTTCGCCCCATTTTGAGCCGTTTTTGACTCGGTTAAGGATCGGAATGACCCGAATGATTCCAAAAAAGTTACGGGAAACTTTTGAGAGAGATTTGGGAGAGATTTCTCACACTTGGAGAGATTTGGGAGAGATTTGACATTCTTGGAGAGATTTCTCATACAAAGAGATATTTACGAGAGTTTTCACATACTTGGAGAGATTTGGGAGAGATTTGACATTCTTGGAGAGATTTCTCATACAGAGAGATATTTGAGAGAGATTTCACATACTTGGAGAGATTTGGAAGAGATTTGACATTCTTTGAGAGATTTCTCATACAAAGAGATATTTGAGAGAGATTTCACATACTTAGAGGGATTTGGGAGAGATTTGACATTCTCGGAGAGATTTCTAATACAGGGAGATATTTGAGAGAGATTTCGCGTACTTGGAGAGATTTAGGAGAGGTTTGACATAGAGAGAGATAGAGTGAAAACGATTGAGAGAGGTTCCATGTGGGATAGTTGTGAGTGTCCGGCATCGCAATGCATGGTTTGTAAACTCTGTTAAGCCTTGTTTAAGGATCTTACACACTCCCGATGAGTATGCAACATTGTTTTATCGGTTTGGCTCGCCACGTACTACCGTTTTAGGTTAAGGAGATCTAGATGTTCGCACTTTTTGCTTTATGATTTCTCATTAGAATAGAAGTTATGTAGAAGTTTCATAGTGTGAATTTTAGTACTCATGGGCAAATTGAGTCAAACGGTTTGACTTGCTGACTTTAGTTGACTTTGAATTGATCGAAATTTGACGGTTGTCACAAAACGGGAGAGAGAAGAGAGAAAATAGCAACCCTAAACGGCTGACCCTTCAAATCTATTTATAGGGCAAATTTGGCCCTTGCCACGTCGTGGCAACCTTTTTCCACGTCGTGGGCTTGGTCGTCACTACATGCATCATCCCATGTTGCATCTGGGAGCCTCACGGAGGTGTCAGGACGCTTGCCACGTCGTGGCACTGCTTGCCACGTCGTGGTCTCTGACAGTTTTGGGGTTTCGCGCCCCGAACTTCAGAAATTCATAACTTTTGCATACGAACTCCGTTTTCGACGTTCTTTATATCGCCGCGAATGTGAGATTATGCTCTACAACTCTCGTTTAGACTCCATTGGCTAATTTTGACTTTATTTTTAATATATTATAAGTATATTACTTATATATATATATATATATATATATATATATATATATATATATATATATCTATAGTAGGCCGGGACAGGAAAACTCCGTTCGAAATTCATAACTCCTTCATCTGAACTCCGTTTTCATATGTCTTTTTATCGTTGGACTACTATCGAATGAATCTTCAACTCTTGTTTAGATCACTAAGGATAGATATCTATCTACCTTAAGTTCACTATTTATGTCGCGATGGGTCGCGTTGGGTCGTGTCGGTTCTGTCGCGAAACTTCGATAGGTCATAACTTCTTCGTTATAACTCGGATTTTGGCGTTCTTTATATGCAAGGAAACCTTGTGACATATACTAAAACTTGGTTAAGATTAATCCTTCTAAATAATCTTCCATCAAAAAGTCATTTTTGATGCTTATCGTCTCTAAATTGACTAGCCCGGATCTACGGGCGTTACAACATCTTTTATCCATTCCTTGGATTCTCGTTTTGCTACTTTAAATGCAGAAAGCACCTTGAAGGAAGACTTGATAAAACACCAGGCAACCATTGATCTACAGAAAGTTCAACTAGCCCAGAATGAAAAGGAGATCTCTCTGCTCAAAACTCAAAGGGCTGTTTTTCAAAGTTGTGCTGGTGATGTGAAGAATATGCTGACTGCTCTTCTCGAAGCCCATGATCTGATTCTGACTTTAACTATTCGGAAGCATCTCCAAACTAAACTTCTTCCTGCCATTTCTCTACTCAGTGAAATGAAGGGTGTCTCAGAGAAAGTCTTTCTTCTGACACAAGGGGGAGAGGAGAGTAAAGTCAAGACAGAACCGAAGGTTAATGTAGCTTCGGTTTCTGGAAAGCAAATTATAGACGACAGTGACTCTGATCCTAAAGAGATGATTGTCGAAGTTCTCAAGCGAAAGAAAAGAGACAGAGAGCTTGATGAGACTATGAAGGTGGCGAGAGAGGCTGAAGAGAAGGAGAAAAAGACTAAAGAGGCAGAGGATATTTTACAGTGCAAGAAGACTCTGTTTCCCGAGTGGGACAGAGATACTCTTATCACTCAAGCGATTGAGTTTCCTTCCATGTATTGGTTGGAACCGATTGCTTCTTTTGAATGTGAAAACTCAAAGGACTCGCAGTTCGACATGCCAATCACCAAAAGAGCATTCACTTATCATTGCTTTGAGGTCACTGCTGAGTTTCCTTTTCCAAACTTGAAGGTTAACAGGGAGTTAGTTGATTTTTACTTGAAGAACGGTCAACCGCAGTACTTGACTTGGAGTGCACAGAAGATTACAAGAGTCAAGGTACTGAACTCATCACTTGCTGGGAGATTTATGAATGTTCATTTCAAGATTAACCGTGGTACTGCAAACACGGAATATTTCATATCTATGGCAGATCTTCCCAATCTTAATCCTCATGATTGGATCTTGCTATACAACATTTTGCTCTCAAATCAACGAGAGTATGAGCCGATTTTGAAACATCTTAAAAGGATGTTGGCCTCCTATATCCATGAGCTTGCCACAATGGATCAGGAGATAGCAAGAGTGATGAATAAGAAGCCGACAGTCAAGCCAACATCTAAGCCCGATGATGTAAATAAAATGAAGTTGGGGCAGATTGATTCAACTAACTTGACTGTCATGTTCACTAAGGGTGACAGGCTTAAGTTTTTGTTTGCATTGGTAGATAAGCATCTGTTTTCAACAGATTGTTTGGAGCATATTATCAACATCATTCATCGATGCAAGCAGAACTCAGCATCAGATAAGAAAAATTTTACAGATATGCTTCGGTGGTATATAACATTTAGACAACATGTTCTGGCCATTATACCAAGGATATTTGAAACGTTGAAGAAGACCACTGGTGTGAAAAGAGAATAGAGATTCTGCTCCAAAGATGCAAAGGGGGAGATTGTTGAATATTTTAAGTGTTGCGTCTTGGATTATTTGTTTTGTAAACGGATTGGGCTTATCCATCCGTAGTTATCTAGAATAGTTTCCTTTATCTAGATAAGTTGTTAGGGTTTTATTATAAATATATGCATGCATGTATGCGTATATAACAGATTAGTCATTCACGTTGATTATTGTAACCCTAGTTTTACCTCTACAGATTGAAGTTCTTAATCGAGCTCTTCTGGGGTATTTTGCATTAATCATTCGACATCTTCATCGCAATACTTGTGTTCTTATTTACGTTCTTATTAATATTTTGCTTAGAATCATACGATCCTGAAAGAACTTTGTTCTAACACTTTTTTGACATATAATTTGATCCCAATGAGGAGAACATTCCCAATCACATGCTTATGTTTGGTAAGCAGTTCAATATCCTCAATCGAAAGCTTAATTCTTTGTTACAGCTTCAAGCTGATCCTGGAAATTGACATAGTGTATATGGGATTGAAGTAGATGTCATGCTCAAAGCTCAAGAACTTCGTTTGAAAGCTTTGATGGAACAAGTTGATATGAAAACTGAAAAACGGTTGAAGCAGCAATTTGATTCTTTGTTAATAAGGTAAAGGATTTAAGGGAAGCTGTAAAAGAAATACATATTCTACTTGTTGAGGCTATTAAACAAAGTACATGAGGATGTGAATTTGAAAATTGAAGAACTTCGTTCTGAAATGGCGAAGGAGGTTGTCAATCTTGATCACAATTACTCAGCTCTTAACACGAAAGTTGATATTGTTGCTACTGGTGTTACGAAAGTTGTTGAATTTCACAATTCTCTTCTCATCAAGATTGATACAAAGTTGGAGTTTGATTATAAAAGATTTTCCAAATTTGAAGAGTTAGTGGGCAGTTTGAAAGAGTTAATTTCAAAGCTTGGTTCTTCTTCACAGTCTTCGATTTCTCAAGAATCATTTTCTAAGATGTTTTTGTCATTGGAGTCTTCTCTCAAGACTGATTTGGCTCCACTTTTGAAATTGGTTGATTTGATGCCAACTAATGCCCTACCGGTTCACACATGGGTGCAATGGGGAGAAAAGGGTGTTGGATCTGGTGTTTCAAAAGGTGTTGAAACTGGTTCTTCGAAAGATCCTTCTCAAAGAAAGGTTGTAGGGAGGGTTATGAGTACATAGATTTCTACTTCACTTCCAACATCAATGACTACTACTTCAACCACGGTGACTTTGAAACCTTTTAACAAAGGTGTTGTTATTGGTTCTTCTGCTGGGGGTTCAAGTTCGAAGCTACCTCCATCTAAGGAAGAAATCGAAGGAAAGGGGAAGGGTATCCAAAACTGATCCAACTGAAGAAGACAAGAAGATTGCCTTAGAAAAGAAAATGGAAAGATAAAGAAAAATTCAAATCATTCTAAGACAAAGGCAAGGAGACCCACATGGTCTTGAGAAGGGTGACCCAACGAAACCATATTGTTACAAAACTATCGAACAGATTGTTTCTCTTGGTAACATTCATGATTATCTCAAAGTCCTAAAGAAAAGCTATGAGATAGAAAATTCATAGTTCAACCAACTGGATTTCCCTATTAACCATATGATATTCATATCAGTTGAGTATCAATTTATAGACAAATTTGATGACAAAGAAGAGTTCAAGAAGTTGAAAATGAGATTTCATGCAATACTTGGAAAGAAAGAAGAAGATATTTGGTCATTAGTAAAGATTGTCAAAGTGTTGGGTATAACCAAGGATCAGTTATTCGAAGGGCTATTGCAGAACTTTCGCTTTCACATAATTCATGCTAATAATGTGGCCCATGATTTCTTTGTAGCTGGTTTTCATTTAATGAATCTTAATGATCTCATCTGTTTGGCAAAAATTCTAAGTGGGGTTGATGCTTCGAAACTTCAGGTGACAAGCAAAGAAGATTTCTTGCTTGGGTTTGCACATATCAAGATTTTCATTGACAATTGCTATGAGATAGAAAATTCAGACTTCAACCAACTGGATTTCCCTGTCAACCATATGATGTTCATATCAGCTCAGTATCAATTGATAGACAAATTTGATGACAAAGAAGAATTCAAGAAGTTGAAAATGAGATTTCATGCAGTACTTGGAAAGAAAGAATAAGAGATTTGGTCACTAGTAAAGATTGTCAAAGTGTTGGGTATAACCAAGGATCAGTTATTCAAAGGGATATTGCAGAACTTTCGTTTTCACATAGTTTGTGCTAATAATGTGGCCAATGATTTCTTTGTAGCTGATTTTCCTTTGATGAATCTTAATGATCTCATCTGTGTGGCAAAAATTCTAAGTGAGGTTGACGCTTCGAAACTTCAGGTGACAAACAAAGAAGATTTCTTGCTTGGGTTTGCACATATTAATAATTTCATTAACAATTATTATGATTGTCTCGCCTTAACAAATGTGGAGTTGGCTTTGGCGATTGGAAAACCAATTACTATACCACAATCTTTGTTGAAAGGTGTAGGAAGCTTGAAGAATTTTGATGAGGGAGAAATTTTTGTTAAACCTTTTGGAATAATTTTTGTTGGAA